>NW_026600272.1:300000-586884 GCF_029448725.1 Salvelinus fontinalis
GAGTGCTTCAAACATGATTTAGAGCTTGTTTATGAAAAAGTGTTTATTTCTGTATTTCAACATGATTTGGAGCTTGTTTATGAAAAAGTGTTTATTTCTGTATTCCAATTTTGCAACTTGCTGAAAACTGTCCACAGTGTTCCTATCATCCAGTTCTAACAGAACTGGGGAAAAAATCACTTACAGAGTGCTTCAAACATGATTTAGAGCTTGTTTATGAAAAAGTGTTTATTTCTGTATTTCACCATGATTTGGAGCTTGTTTTTGGAAAAGTGTTAATTTCTGTATTTCATCATGATTTAGAGCGTGTTTTTGGAAAAGTGTTTATTTCTGTATTCCAATATTGCAACTTGCTGAAAACTGTCCACAGTGTTCCTATCATCCAGTTCTAACAGTACTGGGGAAAAAATCACTTACAGAGTGCTTTAAACATGATTTAGAGCTTGTTTATGAAAAAGTGTTTATTTCTGTATTTCAACATGATTTGGAGCTTGTTTATGAAAAAGTGTTTATTTCTGTATTTCACCATGATTTGGAGCTTGTTTTTGGAAAAGTGTTAATTTCTGTATTTCATCATGATTTAGAGCTTGTTTTTGGAAAAGTGTTTATTTCTGTATTCCAATATTGCAACTTGCTGAAAACTGTCCACATCATCCAGTTCTAACAGTACTGGGAAAAAAATCACTTACAGAGTGCTGAAAACATGATTTAGAGCTTGTTTATGAAAAAGTGTTTTTTCTGTATTTCAACATGATTTGGAGCTTGTTTATGAAAAAGTGTTTATTTCTGTATTTCACCATGATTTGGAGCTTGTTTTTGGAAAAGTGTTAATTTCTGTATTTCATCACGATTTAGAGCTTGTTTTTGGAAAAGTGTTTATTTCTGTATTCCAATATTGCAACTTGCTGAAAACTGTCCACAGTGTTCCTATCATCCAGTTCTAACAGTACTGGGGGAAAAAATCACTTACAGAGTGCTTCAAACATGATTTAGAGCTTGTTTATGAAAAAGTGTTTATTTCTGTATTTCACCATGATTTGTAGCTTGTTTTTGGAAAAGTTTTAATTTCTCTATTTCACCATGATTTGGAGCTTGTTTTTTGAAAAGTGTTCATTTCTGTATTTCAACATGATTTGGAGCTTGTTTTTGGAAAAGTGTTTTTTTCTGTATTCCAATACTGCAACTTGCTGAAAACTGTCCACAGTGTTCCTATCATCCAGTTCTAACAGTACTGGGGAAAAAATAACTTACAGAGTGCTTCAAACATGATTTAGAGCTTGTTTATGAAAAAGTGTTTATTTCTGTATTTCAACATGATTTGGAGCTTGTTTATGAAAAAGTGTTTATTTCTGTATTCCAATTTTGCAACTTGCTGAAAACTGTCCACAGTGTTCCTATCATCCAGTTCTAACAGAACTGGGGAAAAAATCACTTACAGAGTGCTTCAAACATGATTTAGAGCTTGTTTATGAAAAAGTGTTTATTTCTGTATTTCAACATGATTTGGAGCTTGTTTATGAAAAAGTGTTTATTTCTGTATTTCACCATGATTTGGAGCTTGTTTTTGGAAAAGTGTTAATTTCTGTATTTCATCATGATTTAGAGCTTGTTTTTGGAAAAGTGTTTATTTCTGTATTCCAATATTGCAACTTGCTGAAACCTGTCCACAGTGTTCCTATCATCCAGTTCTAACAGAACTTGGAAAAAAATCACTTACAGAGTGCTTCAAACATGATTTCGGGCTTGTTCATGAAAAAGTGTTTATTTCTGTATTTCACCATGATTTGGAGCTTGTTTTTGGAAAAGTATTAATTTCTGTATTTCATCACGATTTAGAGCTTGTTTTTGGAAAAGTGTTTATTTCTGTATTCCAATATTGCAACTTGCTGAAAACTGTCCACAGTGTTCCTATCATCCAGTTCTAACAGTACTGGGGAAAAAAATCACTTACAGAGTGCTTCAAACATGATTTAGAGCTTGTTTATGAAAAAGTGTTTATTTCTGTATTTCAACATGATTTGGAGCTTGTTTATGAAAAAGTGTTTATTTCTGTATTTCACCATGAGTTGTAGCTTGTTTTTGGAAAAGTTTTAATTTCTCTATTTCACCATGATTTGGAGCTTGTTTTTTGAAAAGTGTTCATTTCTGTATTTCAACATGATTTGGAGCTTGTTTTTGGAAAAGTGTTTTTTTCTGTATTCCAATAATGCAACTTGCTGAAAACTGTCCACAGTGTTCCTATCATCCAGTTCTAACAGTACTGGGGAAAAAATAACTTACAGAGTGCTTCAAACATGATTTAGAGCTTGTTTATGAAAAAGTGTTTATTTCTGTATTTCAACATGATTTGGAGCTTGTTTATGAAAAAGTGTTTATTTCTGTATTCCAATTTTGCAACTTGCTGAAAACTGTCCACAGTGTTCCTATCATCCAGTTCTAACAGAACTGGGGAAAAAAATCACTTACAGAGTGCTTCAAACATGATTTAGAGCTTGTTTATGAAAAAGTGTTTATTTCTGTATTTCAACATGATTTGGAGCTTGTTTATGAAAAAGTGTTTATTTCTGTATTTCACCATGATTTGGAGCTTGTTTTTGGAAAAGTGTTAATTTCTGTATTTCATCATGATTTAGAGCTTGTTTTTGGAAAAGTGTTTATTTCTGTATTCCAATATTGCAACTTGCTGAAAACTGTCCACAGTGTTCCTATCATCCAGTTCTAACAGTACTGGGAAAAAAATCACTTACAGAGTGCTTCAAACATGATTTAGAGCTTGTTTATGGAAAAGTGTTTATTTCTGTATTTCAACATGATTTAGAGCTTGTTTATGAAAAAGTGTTTATTTCTATATTTCAACATGATTTAGAGCTTGTTTTTGGAAAAGTGTATTTCTGTATTTAAACATGATTTAGAGCTTGTTTTTGGAAAAGTGTTAATTTCTGTATTTCATCATGATTTAGAGCTTGTTTTTGGAAAAGTGTTTATTTCTGTATTCCAATATTGCAACTTGCTGAAAACTGTCCACAGTGTTCCTATCATCCAGTTCTAACAGTACTGGGGAAAAAATAACTTACAGAGTGCTTCAAACATGATTTAGAGCTTGTTTATGAAAAAGTGTTTATTTCTGTATTTCAACATGATTTGGAGCTTGTTTATGAAAAAGTGTTTATTTCTGTATTCCAATTTTGCAACTTGCTGAAAACTGTCCACAGTGTTCCTATCATCCAGTTCTAACAGAACTGGGGAAAAAATCACTTACAGAGTGCTTCAAACATGATTTAGAGCTTGTTTATGAAAAAGTGTTTATTTCTGTATTTCACCATGATTTGGAGCTTGTTTTTGGAAAAGTGTTAATTTCTGTATTTCATCATGATTTAGAGCGTGTTTTTGGAAAAGTGTTTATTTCTGTATTCCAATATTGCAACTTGCTGAAAACTGTCCACAGTGTTCCTATCATCCAGTTCTAACAGTACTGGGGAAAAAATAACTTACAGAGTGCTTCAAACATGATTTAGAGCTTGTTTATGAAAAAGTGTTTATTTCTGTATTTCAACATGATTTGGAGCTTGTTTATGAAAAAGTGTTTATTTCTGTATTCCAATTTTGCAACTTGCTGAAAACTGTCCACAGTGTTCCTATCATCCAGTTCTAACAGAACTGGGGAAAAAATCACTTACAGAGTGCTTCAAACATGATTTAGAGCTTGTTTATGAAAAAGTGTTTATTTCTGTATTTCACCATGATTTGGAGCTTGTTTTTGGAAAAGTGTTTATTTCTGTATTCCAATATTGCAACTTGCTGAAAACTGTCCACAGTGTTCCTATCATCCAGTTCTAACAGTACTGGGGAAAAAATAACTTACAGAGTGCTTCAAACATGATTTAGAGCTTGTTTATGAAAAAGTGTTTATTTCTGTATTTCAACATGATTTGGAGCTTGTTTATGAAAAAGTGTTTATTTCTGTATTTCACCATGATTTAGAGCGTGTTTTTGGAAAAGTGTTTATTTCTGTATTCCAATATTGCAACTTGCTGAAAACTGTCCACAGTGTTCCTATCATCCAGTTCTAACAGTACTTGGAAAAAAATCACTTACAGAGTGCTTCAAACATGATTTCGGGCTTGTTCATGAAAAAGTGTTTATTTCTGTATTTCACCATGATTTGGAGCTTGTTTTTGGAAAAGTGTTAATTTCTGTATTTCATCACGATTTAGAGCTTGTTTTTGGAAAAGTGTTTATTTCTGTATTCCAATATTGCAACTTGCTGAAAACTGTCCACAGTGTTCCTATCATCCAGTTCTAACAGTACTGGGGAAAAAAATCACTTACAGAGTGCTTCAAACATGATTTAGAGCTTGTTTATGAAAAAGTGTTTATTTCTGTATTTCAACATGATTTGGAGCTTGTTTATGAAAAAGTGTTTATTTCTGTATTTCACCATGAGTTGTAGCTTGTTTTTGGAAAAGTTTTAATTTCTCTATTTCACCATGATTTGGAGCTTGTTTTTTGAAAAGTGTTCATTTCTGTATTTCAACATGATTTGGAGCTTGTTTTTGGAAAAGTGTTTTTTTCTGTATTCCAATATTGCAACTTGCTGAAAACTGTCCACAGTGTTCCTATCATCCAGTTCTAACAGTACTGGGGAAAAAATAACTTACAGAGTGCTTCAAACATGATTTAGAGCTTGTTTATGAAAAAGTGTTTATTTCTGTATTTCAACATGATTTGGAGCTTGTTTATGAAAAAGTGTTTATTTCTGTATTTCAACATGATTTGGAGCTTGTTTATGAAAAAGTGTTTATTTCTGTATTTCACCATAATTTGGAGCTTGTTTTTGGAAAAGTGTTAATTTCTGTATTTCATCATGATTTAGAGCTTGTTTTTGGAAAAGTGTTTATTTCTGTATTCCAATATTGCAACTTGCTGAAAACTGTCCACAGTGTTCCTATCATCCAGTTCTAACAGTACTGGGGAAAAAATCACTTACAGAGTGCTTCAAACATGATTTAGAGCTTGTTTATGAAAAAGTGTTTATTTCTGTATTTCAACATGATTTGGAGCTTGTTTATGAAAAAGTGTTTATTTCTGTATTTCACCATGATTTGTAGCTTGTTTTTGGAAAAGTGTTAATTCCTCTATTTCACCACGATTTGGAGCTTGTTTTTGGAAAAGTGTTCATTTCTGTATTTCAACATGATTTGGAGCTTGTTTTTGGAAAAGTGTTTATTTCTGTATTCCAATTTTGCAACTTGCTGAAAACTGTCCACAGTGTTCCTATCATCCAGTTCTAACAGAACTGGGGAAAAAATCACTTACAGAGTGCTTCAAACATGATTTAGAGCTTGTTTATGAAAAAGTGTTTATTTCTGTATTTCAACATGATTTGGAGCTTGTTTTTGGAAAAGTGTTAATTTCTGTATTTCATCATGATTTAGAGCGTGTTTTTGGAAAAGTGTTTATTTCTGTATTCCAATATTGCAACTTGCTGAAAACTGTCCACATCATCCAGTTCTAACAGTACTGGGAAAAAAATCACTTACAGAGTGCTGAAAACATGATTTAGAGCTTGTTTATGAAAAAGTGTTTTTTCTGTATTTCAACATGATTTGGAGCTTGTTTATGAAAAAGTGTTTATTTCTGTATTTCACCATGATGTGTAGCTTGTTTTTGGAAAAGTGTTAATTTCTCTATTTCACCATGATTTGGAGCTTGTTTTTGGAAAAGTGTTCATTTCTGTATTTCAACATGATTTGGAGCTTGTTTTTGGAAAAGTGTTTATTTCTGTATTCCAATATTGCAACTTGCTGAAAACTGTCCACAGTGTTCCTATCATCCAGTTCTAACAGTACTGGGGAAAAATCACTTACAGAGTGCTTCAAACATGATTTAGAGCTTGTTTATGAAAAAGTGTTTATTTCTGTATTTCAACATGATTTAGAGCTTGTTTTTGGAAAAGTGTTTATTTCTGTATTTCAACATGATTTAGAGCTTGTTTTTGGAAAAGTGTTTATTTCTGTATTTCAATGTTGCAACTTGCTGAAAACTGTCCACAGTGTTCCTAACATACCTTAAGGGAACTCTGAGACGGGAGCCGTATGGTTAGTGAAGAAAGTCCCATTGCAAATGTACGGTCCCTTACCTGACGTCTTATTGCGTCGCAGAAAATCGCGGACGGCGTCGGGCCGTGGGCGGCGGAGAGCTCTTTCAGGAAGTCACTCAAAAAAACGTTTCGGAATTTCGGTTTCCGTTTTATAAAAATGACAAATTTTTGACTTTTTTCTGCATTCTCGAAAATTCCCACAAGAGGGAAAATAAATCATATTGCAGGCGCACGAGCACTAGGCAAACGAGCGCGGCCTTTTCTCCTAAACTGAAAATATTTCGAAGACGAAACTCGGCGAGCGTAGGTTTGGAGTAATGGGCAGTTGGCCCCGAACAAGATGGCGTCGAGACCTCGGCGCTTTTTGAGTTATGGCTATTTTTCTGAGATTAAAGGGTTAAAACGCAAGTGGGGTGCTAATTTGACCGCTTCATGTCAAAGTACATAAGCATACGGTGTCAGGAAAAAAAGAACCAGCCATTTATCTATTGTAATTTAAGAGAAATCGTACATTGACCGTTTGGTGATGTTCACAAAGAGGATTTTTTTTTTCAAAAAAATCACAGATCCAGTTGCACTGTGTTCAGACGTGCATTTTTAAAGTGGGTCTCGAAGCTCTGCGAGAATCCTGTGATTTTATATGATTTTATGAAATAACACACACTCCTTTAACCCTCTTTAAATAAGTCCGCTCTTAACATAAAGACTTAAAACTCAATATTATATAAGAGCCTACCCCAAGGAGGGTATGTGTTCACGTTCAGCTTCCTATGTCAACTGGAAGTACCTTAAATGGTGCCATAGGGTCAGGTTTGAAGGGTAATAAAGGTCAGATCTTTTCAAAACTTCACTTGTGTGATTAGACAACCCTCATGTACTGTAATCAGTCATTTTTCCAAACAGACGTCAAAGAAAAGCTCTCTCACTCAAAAACACACACACAAAAAGGAAGGATGGAGTGAAAAAGTACGGTGCTTAAAGACACACAAAGCCCAAAATGGCATTACTATTATCTCTAGGCCGTGCCGAGTTCAACGAGATGCCCCGCTTGACCGTAGCTCGCTCGGTCTGAGCGCAGCGACCGTTACAAGAGAACGGACACGAATGACCTTTTGACCTCAATGTCAATTTCATTTGCTTTTGGGACACAGAGAGAGAACCGTTAAGGCTAGAAACACAATTTCACCTCAGGAGTGTTCTTAAGGTCCTCCCGATCTGTGCAAGCCTAACCCTGACCTTGTGGCATTAACCCTTCACAGTTAAAAGAAGGTGTTTACATCAATGAAATGTCTCCCCATTGGAATACATTGACTGCACCTCTAAATTCAACCTAAAGCCTATGTGGGTTATGATTGTCTTATGGACCTGTCTTTGATGTCAGTCCATCAGGCCACCATGAGGTCTACCTGTGTCGATTCTAAGCTTCCTGGAGCAACCGGAAGTGGTTAAATCACCCTAAAAGTGTTTGCCATACCCAACATGCAGTATGAGAGAAATAGTGCATTCAACCCTATGTAAATCAGTCAATTTTTAACATACAGACTTAAAACTCAGGATTCTGTAACAACATACTCCAGTGATGATATGTGAGTTTTTTCAGCTTCCTGTGCCAACCGGAAGTGCCATAATTGGTGTCAAATGGGCTGTTTCAAAGGGTTAAAAATGTCAAATCTTTCCAAAACTTCATATATGTGAATAGACAACCTTCCTGAACTGTAAATCAGTCATTCATCCCATCAGATCTCAAAAAAAAAAAAAATCACACCCACACAGAAATGATGGAGGGACACTCTGAGGGGCTAAGAGGCAGACAGTGCCTGCAGTAGTTACTTTTGTTCCAACTTTTAAAGAACCGTCAGACCTAGAGTTCTAAAAATTTACAAACCTGTTCTAGACCTCAGGTCGATTGTGCACAGTGAATTATATGACTCTAGAAGGTTCTCGGATCGATAAAAAGCCTCGTGTATTTGCCATGTTTTCAATTCATTTGACCTCAACGAAACGGACGACCTTTAGAAAAGTCCCAGAGTCTCAAGACTAGGTGCGTTGAAACCGGCTCGGCCCATAGAGACAGACCCCAACGAGCCTGTTTGATTGCTCATTCAAGGACCCCGTAGCAAGGCAATGAAAATAGTGGATTTTCAGCACCAATTAGCGTTTTGCTCGGACACCGAATGACCTATCGAGCCGAAACTTGGGATTCGAGGTCGCCTCACATAGGGCTAAACATAATGTGAACATTGGACCCGCAGCTAGAACATAACTATGTATTATTTGTTTTATTATGGTTTAAAGAGAAAGCGCTGTGAATTTTGGGCCTGCTCTGAAATATGTTATAGTTGGCATCGAAAGGAGTTGGAAAAAGTGAGTTTGGAGTCAGATGGTATCAGTTTGGTGTCTGAAAATATCTATTTGACTGATGGACACTGACTTGCTCGTTGACTTTTGTACAATTGCAATATGTTTCAACGGGGAGGTACCATGAGGAAAAAGCGACATGATGAAATTTCACAAAACGAGCGATGGAGAGGAACCACTATCACTGCCCGGCCATCCTGAGGTCATCAGAACGTTGACTTTTGCATTTCTAAAGTATTTAAGAGAATGCACGTTACATTTGCAATATGATGTGATGTTTTTCATATTGCAAATGCCTGTTACATTTGCAATATGATGTGATGTTGAATCATATTGCAAATGTAACGTGCATTCTTTAAATACCTTGGACATACAAAAGTCAACGTCCTGATGACCTCAGGATGGCCGGGCAGTGACAGTGGTTCCTCTCCATCGCTCGTTAGGTGAAATTTCATCATGTCGATTTTGGTGATGGTACCCCCGCGTTGAAACATATTGAAATTGTACAAAAGTCGCCTAGCAAGTCAACTAGCATGTCGTTGTCATCCCATAGCAACACATTGACTGCACCTCTAAATTCAACCTGAAGCCTAAGTGGGCTATGAATGTCTTATGAACCTGTCTTTGATGTCAGTCCATCAGGCCACTATGAGGTCTACCTGTGTCGATTCTAAGCTTCCTGGAGCAACCGGAAGTGGTTAAATCAGCCTAAAAGATATCCTGATATACATGACTTGCAATTTTGAAAAACACTGCATTCAACCCTATGTAGATGAGTCAAATCTTAACGTATAGACTTAAAACTCAGGATTCTGTAACAGCATAACCCAATCAAGATATGTGTTTACCTATAGCTTCCTGTGCCAACCGGAAGTGCCTTAAAATGGTGTCATGGGTGCTGTTTCGAAGGGTTAAAAAGGTCAGAACTTTTCAAAACTTCATTTGTGTGATTAGACAACCCTCATGAACTGTAAATCAGTCATTTCTCCCAGCAGATGTCAAAGGAAAGCTCTCTCTCACACACAAACACACACACAAGCAATGATGGAGTGAAAAAGTACGGTGCTTAACGACACACAAAGCCTGCAATGGCATTACTATTATCTCCAGGCCGTGCCGAGTTCAACGAGACGCCCCGCTTGACCGTAGCTCGCTCGGTCTGAGCGCAGCGACCGTTACAAGAGAACGGACACAAATGACCTTTTGACCTCAATGTCAATTTCATTTGCTTTTGGGAGACAGAGAGAGAACCGTTAAGGTTAGAAGCACAATTTCACCTCAGGAACAATCCTAAGGTCCTCCCGATCTGTGCAAGCCTAACCTTGACCTTGTGGCATTAACCCTTCACAGTTAAAAGAAGGCGTTTACATCAAACCGTTTACAATGACATTTCGCCCCATAGGAATACATTGAGTGCTCCTCTAAATTCAACCTGAAGCCTATGTTGGTTATGAATGTCTTATGTACCTGTCTTTGATAACAATCCATCAGGCCACCCTGAGGTCTAATTGTGTCGAATCTAAGCTTCCTGGAGCAACCGGAAGTGGTTAAATCAGCCTAAAAGATGTCCTGATATACATGACTTGCAATTTTGAAAAATCACTGCATTCAACCCTATGTAGATCAGTCAATTCTTAACGTATAGACTTCAAATTCAGGATTCTGTAACAGCATACCCCAGTCAAGACATGTGTTTAACTATAGCTTCCTGTGCCAACCGGAAGTGCCTTAAAATGGAGTCATGGTTCTGTTTCGAAGGGTTAAAAAGGTCAGAACTTTTCAAAACTTCATTTGTGTAATTAGACAACCCTCATGAACAGTAAATCAGTCATTTCTCTAAGCAGATGTCAAAGGAAAGCTCTCTCTCACACACAAACACACACACAAGCAATGATGGAGTGAAAAAGTACGGTGCTTAACGACACACAAAGCCTGCAATGGCATTACTATTATCTCCAGGCCGTGCCGAGTTCAACGAGACGCCCCGCTTGACCGTAGCTCGCTCGGTCTGAGCGCAGCGACCGTTACAAGAGAACGGACACAAACGACCTTTTGACCTCAATGTCAATTTCATTTGCTTTTGGGAGACAGAGAGAGAACCGTTAATGTTAGATGCACAATTTCACCTCAGGAACAATCCTAAGGTCCTCCCGATCTGTGCAAGCCTAACCTTGACCTTGTGGCATTAACCCTTCACAGTTAAAAGAAGGTGTTTACATGAAATAGTTTACAATGAAATGTCTCCCCATTGGAATACATTGACTGCACCTCTAAATTCAACCTAAAGCCTATGTGGGTTATGATTGTCTTATGAACCTGTCTTTGATGTCAGTCCATCAGACCACCATGAGGTCTACCTGTGTCGATTCTAAGCTTCCTGGAGCAACCGGAAGTGGTTAAAACACCCTAAAAGTGTTTGCAATAGCCAACCTGCAGTTTGAGAGAAATAGTGCATTCAGCCCTATGTAAATCAGTCAAATTTTAACATATAGACTTAAAATTCAGGATTCTCAAACAGCATACTCCAGTGAGTATATGTGTTTATTTTCAACTTCCTGTGCCAACCGGAAGTGCCATAATTGGTGTCAAATGGGCTGTTTTGAAGGGTTAAAAAGGTCAAATCTTTCCAAAACTTCATATATGTGAATAGACAACCCTCCTGAACTGTAAATCAGTCAT
The DNA here is from genome assembly GCF_029448725.1 of Salvelinus fontinalis. Taxonomy (NCBI): domain Eukaryota; kingdom Metazoa; phylum Chordata; class Actinopteri; order Salmoniformes; family Salmonidae; genus Salvelinus; species Salvelinus fontinalis. The sequence goes on from NW_026600272.1 coordinate 311,138, forward strand.
TCATCCCATCAGATTTCAAAAAAAAAAAAATACAAAATCAACAGAAATGATGGAGGGACACACTGAGGGGCTAAGAGGCAGACAGTGCATGTAGTAGTTACTTTTGTTTGAACTTTTAAAGAACCGTCAGACCTAGAGTTCTGAAAATTTACAAACCTGTTCTAGACCTCAGGTCGATTGTGCACGGTGATTTATGTGGCTCTAGAAGGTTCTCGGACCGATAAACAGCCTCGTGTATTTGCTATGTTTTCAATTCATTTCAGCTCAACGAAATGGACGACATTTAGAAAAGTCCCAGAGTCTCAAGACTAGGTGCATTGAAACCGGCTCGGCCCATAGATACAAACTCCAACGAGCCTGTTTGATTGCTCATTCAAGGACCCCGTAGCAAGGCAATGAAAACAGTGGATTTTCAGCACCAATTAGGGTTTTGCTCGGGCACCGAATGAACTATCGAGCCGAAACTTGGGATTCGAGGTCGCCTCACATAGGGCTAAACATAATGTGAAAATTGGACCCGCAGCTACAACATAACTACGTATTATTTGGTTTATTATGGTTTAAATGGAAGGCGCTGTGAATTTTGGGCCTGCTCTGAAATATGTTATAGTTGGCTTCTAAAGGAGTTGGAAAAAGTGAGTTTGGTGTCAGATGGTATCAGTTTGGTGTCTGAAAATATCCAATTGACTGATGGACACCGACTTGCTAGTTGACTTTTGTACAATTGCAATATGTTTCAACGCGGGGGTACCATCAGCAAAATCGACATGATGAAATTTTCACGCAACGAGCGATGGAGAGGAACCACTAACACTGGCCGGCCATCCTGAGGTCATCAGGATGTTCAATTTTGTATTTCTAAAGTATTTAAAGAATGCGCGTTACATTTGCAATATGAATCAACACATCATATTGCAAATGTAACAGTGTGTGTTATGTTTGCAATATGATTCAACACATCATATTGCAAATGTAACACACTGTTATGTTTGCAATATGATTCAATACATCATATTGCAAATATAACACTGTGTTATGTTTGCAATATGATGTGATGTTTTTCACTGTTGAATCATATGCAAATGTAACGTGCATTCTTTAAATAAACCCTATGTGGGTTATGAATGTCTTATGAACCTGTCTTCAATGTCAATCCATCAAGCCACTATGAGGTCTACCTGTGTTGATTCTAAGCTTCCTGTGCCAACCGGAAGTGCCTTAAAATGGGGTCACAGGTGCTGTTTCAAAGGCTTAAAAAAGTCAGATCTTTCCAAAACTTTAAGTGTGTGATTAGGCAACCTTCATGAACTGTAAATCAGTCATTTCTCTAAACAGATGTCAAAGAAAAGCTCACACACACACAGCAAGGATATGGTGCTTAAAGACACACAGAGCCTTAAATGCTTTTAGGGGGCATCCAGACTTCCATACCCGCTCTGGGAGCACTATTTACGGGCAAAAATCAATGTGTGCTGGCCTGAGTGATTTATGGAGGTTTTCAAAAAAAGTCAGAAAATATTCTATGTTTTTTCTTCTGGAACTTTTGTTTTGTTTTTTCTTCTCGTGTCAATGGGGGTCCGGCCTGAGTGATTTAAGGAGGTTTCCAAAAAAAGTCAAAAAATATTCTGTTTCATTTTTTGGGTTACCAGGTGCCATGGTTGAAATTGCTTTTAGGGGACATCCAGAATTCCATACCCACTCTGGGAGCACTATTTACGGGCAAAAATCAATGTGTGCTGGCCTGAGTGATTTATGGAGGTTTTCAAAAAAAGTCAGAAAATATTCTATGTTTTTTCTTCTGGAAATTTTTGTTTTGTTTTTTCTTCTCGTGTCAATGGGGGTCCGGCCTGAGTGATTTAAGGAGGTTTCCAAAAAATGTCAAAAAATATTCTGTTTCATTTTTTGGGTTACCAGGTGCCATGGTTGAAATTGCTTTTAGGGGGCATCCAGAATTCCATACCCGCTCTGGGAGCACTATTTACGGGCAAAAATCAATGTGTGCTGGCCTGAGTGATTTATGGAGGTTTTCAAAAAAAGTCAGAAAATATTCTATGTTTTTTCTTCTGGAAATTTTTGTTTTGTTTTTTCTTCTCGTGTCAATGGGGGTCCGGCCTGAGTGATTTAAGGAGGTTTCCAAAAAAAGTCAAAAAATATTCTGTTTCATTTTTTGGGTTACCAGGTGCCATGGTTGAAATTGCTTTTAGGGGGCATCCAGAATTCCATACCCGCTCTGGGAGCACTATTTACGGGCAAAAATCAATGGGTGCTGGCCTGAGTGATTTATGGAGGTTTTCAAAAAAAGTCAGAAAATATTCTGTTTTTTCTTCTGGAATTTTTTTTTTTTTTTTCTCGAGTCAATGGGGGTCCGGCCTGAGTGATTTAAGGAGGTTTCCAAAAAAAGTCAAAAAATATTCTGTTTCATGTTTTGGGTACCAGGTGTCATTTTTCAAAACCGTTTTAAATGCTTCATTTTGGCCTTTTAAAAACAAAATGTTATTTTTGACTATGAAATCCAAAAAAGCACTTTTTTAAAGGGTTTGATAAGTTTTTTCTAATTTATTCACATTTTTGACTTTTGACTTTTGACTTCCTATGAAATCATATTCCAAATGCACAAAACATATTCCTTATGTTCAAATAAACATTTACAAAAAAATTATGATAATAAAATGTGACTAATGTATTTTCATACAGTTCTTATACGTGTGTAATTGACCTAAAAATCGAAAGAATTTCGAAAAACGGTCCAGAAAGCACTTTTTTAAAGGGGGTGATACGTTTTTTCCAAATTTTTGACATTTTTGACTTTTGACTTTTGACTTCCTATGAAATCATATTCCAAATGCACAAACCATATTGCTTAAGTTCAAATAAACATTTACAAAAAATTATGATAATAAAATGTGACTAATGTATTTTCATACAGTTCTTACACATGTGTAATTGCCATAAAACTCGAAAGAATTTCGAAAAACGGTCCAGAAAGCACTTTTTTAAAGGGGGTGATACGTTTTTTCCAAATTTTTGACATTTTTGACTTTTGACTTTTGACTTCCTATGAAATCACATTCCAAATGTACAAAACATATACCTTAAGTTCAAAAAAAAAAATCTAAAAAAATTATGTTAATAAAATTTGACAAATGTATTTTCATATAGTTCTTACACATGTGTAATTGACAAAAAACTCGAAAGAATTTCAAAAAACGGTCCAGAAAGCACTTTTTTAAGGGGGTGATAAGTTTTTGCCAAAACTTTCAAAATCTCAAAATTTGACTCTTGGGTTTTGACTTGCGTTACATAAAGCCTATGAAAAATTTAGATGGGACACACTCGCCCACTATAGGAATTTTGGAGTGTTACACAGCTCATTTGCAGCATGGCATTTGCCATCAGCTTTGGATGAAAGCGGGCCAGAACTAGTGTACTTGTCCATCGTGTATATGCTGCGCTCGGTGCCAATAACTTGCCATGTTATTTTGTACAATTGGGGGGGGACTTCCCTTACAGTACTGGGGGAAAAAATCACTTACAGAGTGCTTCAAACATGATTTAGAGCTTGTTTATGAAAAAGTGTTTATTTCTGTATTTCAACATGATTTGGAGCTTGTTTATGAAAAAGTGTTTATTTCTGTATTTCACCATGATTTGGAGCTTGTTTTTGGAAAATTGTTAATTTCTGTATTTCATCATGATTTAGAGCTTGTTTTTGGAAAAGTGTTTATTTCTGTATTCCAATATTGCAACTTGCTGAAAACTGTCCACAGTGTTCCTATCATCCAGTTCTAACAGTACTGGGAAAAAAATCACTTACAGAGTGCTTCAAACATGATTTAGAGCTTGTTTATGGAAAAGTGTTTTTTTTCTGTATTTCAACATGATTTGGTGCTTGTTTATGAAAAAGTGTTTATTTCTGTATTTCAACATTATTTAGAGCTTGTTTTGGAAAAGTGTGTATTTCTGTATTTCAACATGATTTAGAGCTTGCGTTTGGAAAAGTGTTAATTTCTGTATTTCAACATGATTTGGAGCTTGTTTATGAAAAAGTGTTTATTTCTGTATTTCAACATTATTTAGAGCTTGTTTTTGGAAAAGTGTGTATTTCTGTATTTCAACATGATTTGGAGCTTGTTTTTGGAAAAGTGTTTATTTCTGTATTCCAATATTGCATCTTGCTGAAACCTGTCCACAGTGTTCCTATCATCCAGTTCTAACAGAACTGGGGAAAAAATCACTTACAGATTGCTGAAAACATGATTTAGAGCTTGTTTATGGAAAAGTGTTTATTTCTGTATTTCAACATGATTTGGTGCTTGTTTATGAAAAAGTGTTTATTTCTGTATTTCAACATTATTTAGAGCTTGTTTTTGGAAAAGTGTGTATTTCTGTATTTCAACATGATTTGGAGCTTGTTTTTGGAAAAGTGTTTATTTCTGTATTCCAATATTGCAACTTGCTGAAACCTGTCCACATCATCCAGTTCTAACAGTACTGGGAAAAAAATCACTTACAGAGTGCTGAAAACATGATTTAGAGCTTGTTTATGAAAAAGTGTTAATTTCTCTATTTCACCATGATTTGGAGCTTGTTTTTGGAAAAGTGTTCATTTCTGTATTTCAACATGATTTGGAGCTTGTTTTTGGAAAAGTGTTTATTTCTGTATTCCAATTTTGCAACTTGCTGAAAACTGTCCACAGTGTTCCTATCATCCAGTTCTAACAGTACTGGGGAAAAAATCACTTACAGAGTGCTTCAAACATGATTTAGAGCTTGTTTATGAAAAAGTGTTTATTTCTGTATTTCAACATGATTTAGAGCTTGTTTTTGGAAAAGTGTTTTTTTCTGTATTCCAATATTGCAACTTGCTGAAAACTGTCCACAGTGTTCCTATCATCCAGTTCTAACAGTACTGGGGGGAAAAATCACTTACAGAGTGCTGAAAACATGATTTAGAGCTTCTTTATGAAAAAGTGTTTATTTCTGTATTTCAACATGATTTGGAGCTTGTTTATGAAAAAGTGTTTATTTCTGTATTTCAACATGATTTAGAGCTTGTTTATGAAAAAGTGTTTTTTCTGTATTTCAACATGATTTGGAGCTTGTTTATGAAAAAGTGTTTATTTCTGTATTTCACCATGATTTGGAGCTTGTTTTTGGAAAAGTGTTAATTTCTCTATTTCACCATGATTTGGAGCTTGTTTTTGGAAAAGTGTTTATTTCTGTATTCCAATATTGCAACTTGCTGAAAACTGTCCACAGTGTTCCTATCATCCAGTTCTAACAGTACTGGGGAAAAAATCACTTACAGATTGCTGAAAACATGATTTAGAGCTTGTTTATGGAAAAGTGTTTATTTCTGTATTTCAACATGATTTGGTGCTTGTTTATGAAAAAGTGTTTATTTCTGTATTTCAACATTATTTAGAGCTTGTTTTTGGAAAAGTGTGTATTTCTGTATTTCAACATGATTTGGAGCTTGTTTTTGGAAAAGTGTTTATTTCTGTATTCCAATATTGCAACTTGCTGAAACCTGTCCACAGTGTTCCTATCATCCAGTTCTAACAGAACTTGGGAAAAAATCACTTACAGATTGCTGAAAATATGATTTGGAGCTTGTTTATGAAAAAGTGTTTATTTCTGTATTCCAATATTGCAACTTGCTGAAAACTGTCCACATCATCCAGTTCTAACAGTACTGGGAAAAAAATCACTTACAGAGTGCTGAAAACATGATTTAGAGCTTGTTTATGAAAAAGTGTTAATTTCTCTATTTCACCATGATTTGGAGCTTGTTTTTGGAAAAGTGTTCATTTCTGTATTTCAACATGATTTGGAGCTTGTTTTTGGAAAAGTGTTTATTTCTGTATTCCAATATTGCAACTTGCTGAAAACTGTCCACAGTGTTCCTATCATCCAGTTCTAACAGTACTGGGGAAAAAATCACTTACAGAGTGCTTCAAACATGATTTAGAGCTTGTTTATGAAAAAGTGTTTATTTCTGTATTTCAACATGATTTAGAGCTTGTTTTTGGAAAAGTGTTTATTTCTGTATTTCAACATGATTTAGAGCTTGTTTTTGGAAAAGTGTTTTTTTCTGTATTCCAATATTGCAACTTGCTGAAAACTGTCCACAGTGTTCCTATCATCCAGTTCTAACAGTACTGGGGGGAAAAATCACTTACAGAGTGCTGAAAACATGATTTAGAGCTTGTTTATGAAAAAGTGTTTATTTCTGTATTTCAACATGATTTGGGGCTTGTTTATGAAAAAGTGTTTATTTCTGTATTTCACCATGATTTGGAGCTTGTTTTTGGAAAAGTGTTCATTTCTGTATTTCAACATGACTTGGAGCTTGTTTTTGGAAAAGTGTTTATTTCTGTATTCCAATATTGCAACTTGCTGAAAACTGTCCACAGTGTTCCTATCATCCAGTTCTAACAGTACTGGGGAAAAAATCACTTACAGAGTGCTTCAAACATGATTTAGAGCTTGTTTATGGAAAAGTGTTTATTTCTGTATTTCAACATGATTTGGAGCTTGTTTATGAAAAAGTGTTTATTTCTGTATTTCAACATGATTTAGAGCTTGTTTATGAAAAAGTGTTTTTTCTGTATTTCAACATGATTTGGAGCTTGTTTATGAAAAAGTGTTTATTTCTGTATTTCACCATGATTTGGAGCTTGTTTTTGGAAAAGTGTTAATTTCTCTATTTCACCATGATTTGGAGCTTGTTTTTGGAAAAGTGTTTATTTCTGTATTCCAATATTGCAACTTGCTGAAAACTGTCCACAGTGTTCCTATCATCCAGTTCTAACAGTACTGGGGAAAAAATCACTTACAGATTGCTGAAAACATGATTTAGAGCTTGTTTATGGAAAAGTGTTTATTTCTGTATTTCAACATGATTTGGTGCTTGTTTATGAAAAAGTGTTTATTTCTGTATTTCAACATTATTTAGAGCTTGTTTTTGGAAAAGTGTGTATTTCTGTATTTCAACATGATTTGGAGCTTGTTTTTGGAAAAGTGTTTATTTCTGTATTCCAATATTGCAACTTGCTGAAACCTGTCCACAGTGTTCCTATCATCCAGTTCTAACAGAACTGGGGAAAAAATCACTTACAGATTGCTGAAAACATGATTTGGAGCTTGTTTATGAAAAAGTGTTTATTTCTGTATTCCAATATTGCAACTTGCTGAAAACTGTCCACATCATCCAGTTCTAACAGTACTGGGAAAAAAATCACTTACAGAGTGCTGAAAACATGATTTAGAGCTTGTTTATGAAAAAGTGTTTATTTCTGTATTCCAATATTGCAACTTGCTGAAAACTGTCCACAGTGTTCCTATCATCCAGTTCTAACAGTACTGGGGAAAAAATCACTTACAGAGTGCTTCAAACATGATTTAGAGCTTGTTTATGAAAAAGTGTTTATTTCTGTATTTCAACATGATTTAGAGCTTGTTTTTGGAAAAGTGTTTATTTCTGTATTTCAACATGATTTAGAGCTTGTTTTTGGAAAAGTGTTTATTTCTGTATTCCAATATTGCAACTTGCTGAAAACTGTCCACAGTGTTCCTATCATCCAGTTCTAACAGTACTGGGGGGAAAAATCACTTACAGAGTGCTGAAAACATGATTTAGAGCTTGTTTATGAAAAAGTGTTTATTTCTGTATTTCAACATGATTTGGAGCTTGTTTATGAAAAAGTGTTTATTTCTGTATTTCACCATGATTTGGAGCTTGTTTTTGGAAAAGTGTTCATTTCTGTATTTCAACATGACTAGGAGCTTGTTTTTGGAAAAGTGTTTATTTCTGTATTCCAATATTGCAACTTGCTGAAAACTGTCCACAGTGTTCCTATCATCCAGTTCTAACAGTACTGGGGAAAAAATCACTTACAGAGTGCTTCAAACATGATTTAGAGCTTGTTTATGGAAAAGTGTTTATTTCTGTATTTCAACACGATTTGGAGCTTGTTTATGAAAAAGTGTTTATTTCTGTATTTCAACATGATTTAGAGCTTGTTTATGAAAAAGTGTTTTTTCTGTATTTCAACATGATTTGGAGCTTGTTTATGAAAAAGTGTTTATTTCTGTATTTCACCATGATTTGGAGCTTGTTTTTGGAAAAGTGTTAATTTCTCTATTTCACCATGATTTGGAGCTTGTTTTTGGAAAAGTGTTCATTTCTGTATTCCAATATTGCATCTTGCTGAAACCTGTCCACAGTGTTCCTATCATCCAGTTCTAACAGAACTGGGGAAAAAATCACTTACAGATTGCTGAAAACATGATTTGGAGCTTGTTTATGAAAAAGTGTTTATTTCTGTATTCCAATATTGCAACTTGCTGAAAACTGTCCACATCATCCAGTTCTAACAGTACTGGGAAAAAAATCACTTACAGAGTGCTGAAAACATGATTTAGAGCTTGTTTATGAAAAAGTGTTAATTTCTCTATTTCACCATGATTTGGAGCTTGTTTTTGGAAAAGTGTTCATTTCTGTATTTCAACATGATTTGGAGCTTGTTTTTGGAAAAGTGTTTATTTCTGTATTCCAATATTGCAACTTGCTGAAAACTGTCCACAGTGTTCCTATCATCCAGTTCTAACAGTACTGGGGAAAAAATCACTTACAGAGTGCTTCAAACATGATTTAGAGCTTGTTTATGAAAAAGTGTTTATTTCTGTATTTCAACATGATTTAGAGCTTGTTTTTGGAAAAGTGTTTATTTCTGTATTTCAGCATGATTTAGAGCTTGTTTTTGGAAAAGTGTTTATTTCTGTATTCCAATATTGCAACTTGCTGAAAACTGTCCACAGTGTTCCTATCATCCAGTTCTAACAGTACTGGGGGGAAAAATCACTTACAGAGTGCTGAAAACATGATTTAGAGCTTGTTTATGAAAAAGTGTTTATTTCTGTATTTCAACATGATTTGGAGCTTGTTTATGAAAAAGTGTTTATTTCTGTATTTCACCATGATTTGGAGCTTGTTTTTGGAAAAGTGTTCATTTCTGTATTTCAACATGACTTGGAGCTTGTTTTTGGAAAAGTGTTTATTTCTGTATTCCAATATTGCAACTTGCTGAAAACTGTCCACAGTGTTCCTATCATCCAGTTCTAACAGTACTGGGGAAAAAATCACTTACAGAGTGCTTCAAACATGATTTAGAGCTTGTTTATGGAAAAGTGTTTATTTCTGTATTTCAACATGATTTGGAGCTTGTTTATGAAAAAGTGTTTATTTCTGTATTTCAACATGATTTAGAGCTTGTTTATGAAAAAGTGTTTTTTCTGTATTTCAACATGATTTGGAGCTTGTTTATGAAAAAGTGTTTATTTCTGTATTTCACCATGATTTGGAGCTTGTTTTTGGAAAAGTGTTAATTTCTCTATTTCACCATGATTTGGAGCTTGTTTTTGGAAAAGTGTTTATTTCTGTATTCCAATATTGCAACTTGCTGAAAACTGTCCACAGTGTTCCTATCATCCAGTTCTAACAGTACTGGGGAAAAAATCACTTACAGATTGCTGAAAACATGATTTAGAGCTTGTTTATGGAAAAGTGTTTATTTCTGTATTTCAACATGATTTGGTGCTTGTTTATGAAAAAGTGTTTATTTCTGTATTTCAACATTATTTAGAGCTTGTTTTTGGAAAAGTGTGTATTTCTGTATTTCAACATGATTTGGAGCTTGTTTTTGGAAAAGTGTTTATTTCTGTATTCCAATATTGCAACTTGCTGAAACCTGTCCACAGTGTTCCTATCATCCAGTTCTAACAGAACTGGGGAAAAAATCACTTACAGATTGCTGAAAACATGATTTGGAGCTTGTTTATGAAAAAGTGTTTATTTCTGTATTCCAATATTGCAACTTGCTGAAAACTGTCCACATCATCCAGTTCTAACAGTACTGGGAAAAAAATCACTTACAGAGTGCTGAAAACATGATTTAGAGCTTGTTTATGAAAAAGTGTTTATTTCTGTATTCCAATATTGCAACTTGCTGAAAACTGTCCACAGTGTTCCTATCATCCAGTTCTAACAGTACTGGGGAAAAAATCACTTACAGAGTGCTTCAAACATGATTTAGAGCTTGTTTATGAAAAAGTGTTTATTTCTGTATTTCAACATGATTTAGAGCTTGTTTTTGGAAAAGTGTTTATTTCTGTATTTCAACATGATTTAGAGCTTGTTTTTGGAAAAGTGTTTATTTCTGTATTCCAATATTGCAACTTGCTGAAAACTGTCCACAGTGTTCCTATCATCCAGTTCTAACAGTACTGGGGGGAAAAATCACTTACAGAGTGCTGAAAACATGATTTAGAGCTTGTTTATGAAAAAGTGTTTATTTCTGTATTTCAACATGATTTGGAGCTTGTTTATGAAAAAGTGTTTATTTCTGTATTTCACCATGATTTGGAGCTTGTTTTTGGAAAAGTGTTCATTTCTGTATTTCAACATGACTAGGAGCTTGTTTTTGGAAAAGTGTTTATTTCTGTATTCCAATATTGCAACTTGCTGAAAACTGTCCACAGTGTTCCTATCATCCAGTTCTAACAGTACTGGGGAAAAAATCACTTACAGAGTGCTTCAAACATGATTTAGAGCTTGTTTATGGAAAAGTGTTTATTTCTGTATTTCAACACGATTTGGAGCTTGTTTATGAAAAAGTGTTTATTTCTGTATTTCAACATGATTTAGAGCTTGTTTATGAAAAAGTGTTTTTTCTGTATTTCAACATGATTTGGAGCTTGTTTATGAAAAAGTGTTTATTTCTGTATTTCACCATGATTTGGAGCTTGTTTTTGGAAAAGTGTTAATTTCTCTATTTCACCATGATTTGGAGCTTGTTTTTGGAAAAGTGTTCATTTCTGTATTCCAATATTGCATCTTGCTGAAACCTGTCCACAGTGTTCCTATCATCCAGTTCTAACAGAACTGGGGAAAAAATCACTTACAGATTGCTGAAAACATGATTTGGAGCTTGTTTATGAAAAAGTGTTTATTTCTGTATTCCAATATTGCAACTTGCTGAAAACTGTCCACATCATCCAGTTCTAACAGTACTGGGAAAAAAATCACTTACAGAGTGCTGAAAACATGATTTAGAGCTTGTTTATGAAAAAGTGTTAATTTCTCTATTTCACCATGATTTGGAGCTTGTTTTTGGAAAAGTGTTCATTTCTGTATTTCAACATGATTTGGAGCTTGTTTTTGGAAAAGTGTTTATTTCTGTATTCCAATATTGCAACTTGCTGAAAACTGTCCACAGTGTTCCTATCATCCAGTTCTAACAGTACTGGGGAAAAAATCACTTACAGAGTGCTTCAAACATGATTTAGAGCTTGTTTATGAAAAAGTGTTTATTTCTGTATTTCAACATGATTTAGAGCTTGTTTTTGGAAAAGTGTTTATTTCTGTATTTCAGCATGATTTAGAGCTTGTTTTTGGAAAAGTGTTTATTTCTGTATTCCAATATTGCAACTTGCTGAAAACTGTCCACAGTGTTCCTATCATCCAGTTCTAACAGTACTGGGGGGAAAAATCACTTACAGAGTGCTGAAAACATGATTTAGAGCTTGTTTATGAAAAAGTGTTTATTTCTGTATTTCAACATGATTTGGAGCTTGTTTATGAAAAAGTGTTTATTTCTGTATTTCACCATGATTTGGAGCTTGTTTTTGGAAAAGTGTTCATTTCTGTATTTCAACATGACTTGGAGCTTGTTTTTGGAAAAGTGTTTATTTCTGTATTCCAATATTGCAACTTGCTGAAAACTGTCCACAGTGTTCCTATCATCCAGTTCTAACAGTACTGGGGAAAAAATCACTTACAGAGTGCTTCAAACATGATTTAGAGCTTGTTTATGGAAAAGTGTTTATTTCTGTATTTCAACATGATTTGGAGCTTGTTTATGAAAAAGTGTTTATTTCTGTATTTCAACATGATTTAGAGCTTGTTTATGAAAAAGTGTTTTTTCTGTATTTCAACATGATTTGGAGCTTGTTTATGAAAAAGTGTTTATTTCTGTATTTCACCATGATTTGGAGCTTGTTTTGGAAAAGTGTTAATTTCTCTATTTCACCATGATTTGGAGCTTGTTTTTGGAAAAGTGTTTATTTCTGTATTCCAATATTTCAACTTGCTGAAAACTGTCCACAGTGTTCCTATCATCCAGTTCTAACAGTACTGGGAAAAAAATCACTTACAGAGTGCTTCAAACATGATTTAGAGCTTGTTTATGAAAAAGTGTTTATTTCTGTATTTCAACATGATTTGGAGCTTGTTTATGAAAAAGTGTTTATTTCTGTATTTCAACATGATTTAGAGCTTGTTTTTGGAAAAGTGTTTATTCTGTATTTCAACATGATTTGGAGCTTGTTTATGAAAAAGTGTTTATTTCTGTATTTCACCATGATTTGGAGCTTGTTTTTGGAAAAGTGTTAATTTCTCTATTTCACCATGATTTGGAGCTTGTTTTTGGAAAAGTGTTCATTTCTGTATTCCAATATTGCATCTTGCTGAAACCTGTCCACAGTGTTCCTATCATCCAGTTCTAACAGAACTGGGGAAAAAATCACTTACAGATTGCTGAAAACATGATTTGGAGCTTGTTTATGAAAAAGTGTTTATTTCTGTATTCCAATATTGCAACTTGCTGAAAACTGTCCACATCATCCAGTTCTAACAGTACTGGGAAAAAAATCACTTACAGAGTGCTGAAAACATGATTTAGAGCTTGTTTATGAAAAAGTGTTAATTTCTCTATTTCACCATGATTTGGAGCTTGTTTTTGGAAAAGTGTTCATTTCTGTATTTCAACATGATTTGGAGCTTGTTTTTGGAAAAGTGTTTATTTCTGTATTCCAATATTGCAACTTGCTGAAAACTGTCCACAGTGTTCCTATCATCCAGTTCTAACAGTACTGGGGAAAAAATCACTTACAGAGTGCTTCAAACATGATTTAGAGCTTGTTTATGAAAAAGTGTTTATTTCTGTATTTCAACATGATTTAGAGCTTGTTTTTGGAAAAGTGTTTATTTCTGTATTTCAACATGATTTAGAGCTTGTTTTTGGAAAAGTGTTTATTTCTGTATTCCAATATTGCAACTTGCTGAAAACTGTCCACAGTGTTCCTATCATCCAGTTCTAACAGTACTGGGGGGAAAAATCACTTACAGAGTGCTGAAAACATGATTTAGAGCTTTTTTATGAAAAAGTGTTTATTTCTTTATTTCAACATGATTTGGAGCTTGTTTATGAAAAAGTGTTTATTTCTGTATTTCACCATGATTTGGAGCTTGTTTTTGGAAAAGTGTTCATTTCTGTATTTCAACATGACTTGGAGCTTGTTTTTGGAAAAGTGTTTATTTCTGTATTCCAATATTGCAACTTGCTGAAAACTGTCCACAGTGTTCCTATCATCCAGTTCTAACAGTACTGGGGAAAAAATCACTTACAGAGTGCTTCAAACATGATTTAGAGCTTGTTTATGGAAAAGTGTTTATTTCTGTATTTCAACATGATTTGGAGCTTGTTTATGAAAAAGTGTTTATTTCTGTATTTCAACATGATTTAGAGCTTGTTTATGAAAAAGTGTTTTTTCTGTATTTCAACATGATTTGGAGCTTGTTTATGAAAAAGTGTTTATTTCTGTATTTCACCATGATTTGGAGCTTGTTTTTGGAAAAGTGTTCATTTCTCTATTTCACCATGATTTGGAGCTTGTTTTTGGAAAAGTGTTCATTTCTGTATTCCAATATTGCATCTTGCTGAAACCTGTCCACAGTGTTCCTATCATCCAGTTCTAACAGAACTGGGGAAAAAATCACTTACAGATTGCTGAAAACATGATTTGGAGCTTGTTTATGAAAAAGTGTTTATTTCTGTATTCCAATATTGCAACTTGCTGAAAACTGTCCACATCATCCAGTTCTAACAGTACTGGGAAAAAAATCACTTACAGAGTGCTGAAAACATGATTTAGAGCTTGTTTATGAAAAAGTGTTAATTTCTCTATTTCACCATGATTTGGAGCTTGTTTTTGGAAAAGTGTTCATTTCTGTATTTCAACATGATTTGGAGCTTGTTTTTGGAAAAGTGTTTATTTCTGTATTCCAATATTGCAACTTGCTGAAAACTGTCCACAGTGTTCCTATCATCCAGTTCTAACAGTACTGGGGAAAAAATCACTTACAGAGTGCTTCAAACATGATTTAGAGCTTGTTTATGAAAAAGTGTTTATTTCTGTATTTCAACATGATTTAGAGCTTGTTTTTGGAAAAGTGTTTATTTCTGTATTTCAACATGATTTAGAGCTTGTTTTTGGAAAAATGTTTATTTCTGTATTCCAATATTGCAACTTGCTGAAAACTGTCCACAGTGTTCCTATCATCCAGTTCTAACAGTACTGGGGGGAAAAATCACTTACAGAGTACTGAAAACATGATTTAGAGCTTGTTTATGAAAAAGTGTTTATTTCTGTATTTCAACATGATTTGGAGCTTGTTTATGAAAAAGTGTTTATTTCTGTATTTCACCATGATTTGGAGCTTGTTTTTGGAAAAGTGTTCATTTCTGTATTTCAACATGACTTGGAGCTTGTTTTTGGAAAAGTGTTTATTTCTGTATTCCAATATTGCAACTTGCTGAAAACTGTCCACAGTGTTCCTATCATCCAGTTCTAACAGTACTGGGGGGAAAAATCACTTACAGAGTGCTTCAAACATGATTTAGAGCTTGTTTATGGAAAAGTGTTTATTTCTGTATTTCAACATGATTTGGAGCTTGTTTATGAAAAAGTGTTTATTTCTGTATTTCAACATGATTTAGAGCTTGTTTATGAAAAAGTGTTTTTTCTGTATTTCAACATGATTTGGAGCTTGTTTATGAAAAAGTGTTTATTTCTGTATTTCACCATGATTTGGAGCTTGTTTTTGGAAAAGTGTTAATTTCTCTATTTCACCATGATTTGGAGCTTGTTTTTGGAAAAGTGTTTATTTCTGTATTCCAATATTGCAACTTGCTGAAACCTGTCCACAGTGTTCCTATCATCCAGTTCTAACAGTACTGGGAAAAAAATCACTTACAGAGTGCTTCAAACATGATTTAGAGCTTGTTTATGAAAAAGTGTTTATTTCTGTATTTCAACATGATTTGGAGCTTGTTTATGAAAAAGTGTTTATTTCTGTATTTCAACATGATTTAGAGCTTGTTTTTGGAAAAGTGTTTATTCTGTATTTCAACATGATTTGGAGCTTGTTTATGAAAAAGTGTTTATTTCTGTATTTCACCATGATTTGGAGCTTGTTTTTGGAAAAGTGTTAATTTCTCTATTTCACCATGATTTGGAGCTTGTTTTTGGAAAAGTGTTCATTTCTGTATTCCAATATTGCAACTTGCTGAAACCTGTCCACAGTGTTCCTATCATCCAGTTCTAACAGAACTTGGAAAAAAATCACTTACAGAGTGCTTCAAACATGATTTCGAGCTTGTTCATGAAAAAGTGTTTATTTCTGTATTTCACCATGATTTGGAGCTTGTTTTTGGAAAAGTGTTAATTTCTGTATTTCATCACGATTTAGAGCTTGTTTTTGGAAAAGTGTTTATTTCTGTATTCCAATATTGCAACTTGCTGAAAACTGTCCACAGTGTTCCTATCATCCAGTTCTAACAGTACTGGGGAAAAAAATCACTTACAGAGTGCTTCAAACATGATTTAGAGCTTGTTTATGAAAAAGTGTTTATTTCTGTATTTCAACATGATTTGGAGCTTGTTTATGAAAAAGTGTTTATTTCTGTATTTCACCATGATTTGTAGCTTGTTTTTGGAAAAGTTTTAATTTCTCTATTTCACCATGATTTGGAGCTTGTTTTTTGAAAAGTGTTCATTTCTGTATTTCAACATGATTTGGAGCTTGTTTTTGGAAAAGTGTTTTTTTCTGTATTCCAATATTGCAACTTGCTGAAAACTGTCCACAGTGTTCCTATCATCCAGTTCTAACAGTACTGGGGAAAAAATAACTTACAGAGTGCTTCAAACATGATTTAGAGCTTGTTTATGAAAAAGTGTTTATTTCTGTATTTCAACATGATTTGGAGCTTGTTTATGAAAAAGTGTTTATTTCTGTATTCCAATTTTGCAACTTGCTGAAAACTGTCCACAGTGTTCCTATCATCCAGTTCTAACAGAACTGGGGAAAAAATCACTTACAGAGTGCTTCAAACATGATTTAGAGCTTGTTTATGAAAAAGTGTTTATTTCTGTATTTCAACATGATTTGGAGCTTGTTTATGAAAAAGTGTTTATTTCTGTATTTCACCATGATTTGGAGCTTGTTTTTGGAAAAGTGTTAATTTCTGTATTTCATCATGATTTAGAGCTTGTTTTTGGAAAAGTGTTTATTTCTGTATTCCAATATTGCAACTTGCTGAAAACTGTCCACAGTGTTCCTATCATCCAGTTCTAACAGTACTGGGAAAAAAATCACTTACAGAGTGCTTCAAACATGATTTAGAGCTTGTTTATGGAAAAGTGTTTATTTCTGTATTTCAACATGATTTGGAGCTTGTTTATGAAAAAGTGTTTATTTCTGTATTTCAACATGATTTAGAGCTTGTTTTTGGAAAAGTGTATTTCTGTATTTAAACATGATTTAGAGCTTGTTTTTGGAAAAGTGTTAATTTCTGTATTTCAACATGATTTGGAGCTTGTTTTTGGAAAAGTGTTTATTTCTGTATTCCAATATTGCAACTTGCTGAAAACTGTCACAGTGTTCCTATCATCCAGTTTTAACAGTACTGGGGAAAAAATCACTTACAGTGGTTCAAACATTATTTAGAGCTTGTTTATGAAAAAGTGTTTATTTCTGTATTTCAACATGATTTGGAGCTTGTTTATGAAAAAGTGTTTATACCTGTATTTCAACATGATTTGGAGCTTGTTTTTGGAAAAGTGTTAATTTCTGTATTTCATCATGATTTAGAGCTTGTTTTTGGAAAAGTGTTTATTTCTGTATTCCAATATTGCAACTTGCTGAAAACTGTCCACAGTGTTCCTATCATCCAGTTCTAACAGTACTGGGGAAAAAATCACTTACAGAGTGCTTCAAACATGATTTAGAGCTTGTTTATGAAAAAGTGTTTATTTCTGTATTTCAACATGATTTAGAGCTTGTTTTTGGAAAAGTGTTTATTTCTGTATTCCAATATTGCAACTTGCTGAAAACTGTCCACAGTGTTCCTATCATCCAGTTCTAACAGTACTGGGGGGAAAAATCACTTACAGAGTGCTGAAAACATGATTTAGAGCTTGTTTATGAAAAAGTGTTTATTTCTGTATTTCAACATGATTTGGAGCTTGTTTATGAAAAAGTGTTTATTTCTGTATTTCACCATGATTTGGAGCTTGTTTTTGGAAAAGTGTTCATTTCTGTATTTCAACATGATTTGGAGCTTGTTTTTGGAAAAGTGTTTATTTCTGTATTCCAATATTGCAACTTGCTGAAAACTGTCCACAGTGTTCCTATCATCCAGTTCTAACAGTACTGGGGAAAAAATCACTTACAGAGTGCTTCAAACATGATTTAGAGCTTGTTTATGGAAAAGTGTTTATTTCTGTATTTCAACATGATTTGGAGCTTGTTTATGAAAAAGTGTTTATTTCTGTATTTCAACATGATTTAGAGCTTGTTTATGAAAAAGTGTTTTTTCTGTATTTCAACATGATTTGGAGCTTGTTTATGAAAAAGTGTTTATTTCTGTATTTCACCATGATTTGGAGCTTGTTTTTGGAAAAGTGTTAATTTCTCTATTTCACCATGATTTGGAGCTTGTTTTTGGAAAAGTGTTCATTTCTATATTCCAATATTGCAACTTGCTGAAAACTGTCCACAGTGTTCCTATCATCCAGTTCTAACAGTACTGGGAAAAAAATCCCTTACAGAGTGCTTCAAACATGATTTAGAGCTTGTTTATGAAAAAGTGTTTATTTCTGTATTTCAACATGATTTGGAGCTTGTTTATGAAAAAGTGTTTATTTCTGTATTTCAACATGATTTAGAGCTTGTTTTTTGAAAAGTGTTCATTTCTGTATTTCAACATGATTTGGAGCTTGTTTTTGGAAAAGTGTTTTTTTCTGTATTCCAATATTGCAACTTGCTGAAAACTGTCCACAGTGTTCCTATCATCCAGTTCTAACAGTACTGGGGAAAAAATAACTTACAGAGTGCTTCAAACATGATTTAGAGCTTGTTTATGAAAAAGTGTTTATTTCTGTATTTCAACATGATTTGGAGCTTGTTTATGAAAAAGTGTTTATTTCTGTATTCCAATTTTGCAACTTGCTGAAAACTGTCCACAGTGTTCCTATCATCCAGTTCTAACAGAACTGGGGAAAAAATCACTTACAGAGTGCTTCAAACATGATTTAGAGCTTGTTTATGAAAAAGTGTTTATTTCTGTATTTCAACATGATTTGGAGCTTGTTTATGAAAAAGTGTTTATTTCTGTATTTCACCATGATTTGGAGCTTGTTTTTGGAAAAGTGTTAATTTCTGTATTTCATCATGATTTAGAGCTTGTTTTTGGAAAAGTGTTTATTTCTGTATTCCAATATTGCAACTTGCTGAAAACTGTCCACAGTGTTCCTATCATCCAGTTCTAACAGTACTGGGAAAAAAATCACTTACAGAGTGCTTCAAACATGATTTAGAGCTTGTTTATGAAAAAGTGTTTATTTCTGTATTTCAACATGATTTGGAGCTTGTTTATGAAAAAGTGTTTATACCTGTATTTCAACATGATTTGGAGCTTGTTTTTGGAAAAGTGTTAATTTCTGTATTTCATCATGATTTAGAGCTTGTTTTTGGAAAAGTGTTTATTTCTGTATTCCAATATTGCAACTTGCTGAAAACTGTCCACAGTGTTCCTATCATCCAGTTCTAACAGTACCGGGGAAAAAATCACTTACAGAGTGCTTCAAACATGATTTAGAGCTTGTTTATGAAAAGTGTTTATTTCTGTATTTCAACATGATTTAGAGCTTGTTTTTGGAAAAGTGTTTATTTCTGTATTTCAACATGATTTAGAGCTTGTTTTTGGAAAAGTGTTTATTTCTGTATTCCAATATTGCAACTTGCTGAAAACTGTCCACAGTGTTCCTATCATCCAGTTCTAACAGTACTGGGGGAAAAAATCACTTACAGAGTGCTTCAAACATGATTTAGAGCTTGTTTATGGAAAAGTGTTTATTTCTGTATTTCAACATGATTTGGAGCTTGTTTATGAAAAAGTGTTTATTTCTGTATTTCAACATGATTTAGAGCTTGTTTATGAAAAAGTGTTTTTTCTGTATTTCAACATGATTTGGAGCTTGTTTATGAAAAAGTGTTTATTTCTGTATTTCACCATGATTTGGAGCTTGTTTTTGGAAAAGTGTTAATTTCTCTATTTCACCATGATTTGGAGCTTGTTTTTGGAAAAGTGTTCATTTCTGTATTCCAATATTGCAACTTGCTGAAAACTGTCCACAGTGTTCCTATCATCCAGTTCTAACAGTACTGGGGAAAAAATAACTTACAGAGTGCTTCAAACATGATTTAGAGCTTGTTTATGAAAAAGTGTTTATTTCTGTATTTCAACATGATTTGGAGCTTGTTTATGAAAAAGTGTTTATTTCTGTATTTCACCATGATTTGGAGCTTGTTTTTGGAAAAGTGTTAATTTCTGTATTTCAACATGATTTGGAGCTTGTTTATGAAAAAGTGTTTATTTCTGTATTTCAACATGATTTAGAGCTTGTTTTTGGAAAAGTGTATTTCTGTATTTAAACATGATTTAGAGCTTGTTTTTGGAAAAGTGTTAATTTCTGTATTTCAACATGATTTGGAGCTTGTTTTTGGAAAAGTGTTTATTTCTGTATTCCAATATTGCAACTTGCTGAAAACTGTCACAGTGTTCCTATCATCCAGTTCTAACAGTACTGGGAAAAAAATCACTTACAGTGCTTCAAACATTATTTAGAGCTTGTTTATGAAAAAGTGTTTATTTCTGTATTTCAACATGATTTGGAGCTTGTTTTTGGAAAAGTGTTAATTTCTGTATTTCATCATGATTTAGAGCTTGTTTATGAAAAAGTGTTTATTTCTGTATTTCAACATGATTTAGAGCTTGTTTTTGGAAAAGTGTATTTCTGTATTTAAACATGATTTAGAGCTTGTTTTTGGAAAAGTGTTAATTTCTGTATTTCAACATGATTTGGAGCTTGTTTTTGGAAAAGTGTTTATTTCTGTATTCCAATATTGCAACTTGCTGAAAACTGTCACAGTGTTCCTATCATC
Source organism: Salvelinus fontinalis (assembly GCF_029448725.1). Lineage (NCBI taxonomy): Eukaryota > Metazoa > Chordata > Actinopteri > Salmoniformes > Salmonidae > Salvelinus > Salvelinus fontinalis. The sequence continues at coordinate 331,485 of NW_026600272.1, forward strand.
CAGTTCTAACAGTACTGGGAAAAAAATCACTTACAGTGCTTCAAACATTATTTAGAGCTTGTTTATGAAAAAGTGTTTATTTCTGTATTTCAACATGATTTGGAGCTTGTTTTTGGAAAAGTGTTAATTTCTGTATTTCATCATGATTTAGAGCTTGTTTTTGGAAAAGTGTTTATTTCTGTATTCCAATATTGCAACTTGCTGAAAACTGTCCACAGTGTTCCTATCATCCAGTTCTAACAGTACTGGGGAAAAAATCACTTACAGAGTGCTTCAAACATGATTTAGAGCTTGTTTATGGAAAAGTGTTTATTTCTGTATTTCAACATGATTTGGAGCTTGTTTATGAAAAAGTGTTTATTTCTGTATTTCAACATGATTTAGAGCTTGTTTATGAAAAAGTGTTTTTTCTGTATTTCAACATGATTTGGAGCTTGTTTATGAAAAAGTGTTTATTTCTGTATTTCACCATGATTTGGAGCTTGTTTTTGGAAAAGTGTTAATTTCTCTATTTCACCATGATTTGGAGCTTGTTTTTGGAAAAGTGTTCATTTCTGTATTCCAATATTGCAACTTGCTGAAAACTGTCCACAGTGTTCCTATCATCCAGTTCTAACAGTACTGGGAAAAAAATCACTTACAGAGTGCTTCAAACATGATTTAGAGCTTGTTTATGAAAAAGTGTTTATTTCTGTATTTCAACATGATTTGGAGCTTGTTTATGAAAAAGTGTTTATTTCTGTATTTCAACATGATTTAGAGCTTGTTTTTGGAAAAGTGTTTATTCTGTATTTCAACATGATTTGGAGCTTGTTTATGAAAAAGTGTTTATTTCTGTATTTCACCATGATTTGGAGCTTGTTTTTGGAAAAGTGTTAATTTCTCTATTTCACCATGATTTGGAGCTTGTTTTTGGAAAAGTGTTCATTTCTGTATTCCAACATTGCAACTTGCTGAAAACTGTCCACAGTGTTCCTATCATCCAGTTCTAACAGTACTGGGGAAAAAATCACTTAGAGAGTGCTTCAAACATGATTTAGAGCTTGTTTATGAAAAAGTGTTTATTTCTGTATTTCAACATGATTTAGAGCTTGTTTTTGGAAAAGTGTTTATTTCTGTATTTCAACATGATTTGGATCTTGTTTTTGGAAAAGTGTTTATTTCTGTATTCCAATATTGCAACTTGCTGAAACCTGTCCACAGTGTTCCTATCATCCAGTTCTAACAGAACTTGGAAAAAAATCACTTACAGAGTGCTTCAAACATGATTTCGAACTTGTTCATGAAAAAGTGTTTATTTCTGTATTTCACCATGATTTGGAGCTTGTTTTTGGAAAAGTGTTAATTTCTGTATTTCATCACGATTTAGAGCTTGTTTTTGGAAAAGTGTTTATTTCTGTATTCCAATATTGCAACTTGCTGAAAACTGTCCACAGTGTTCCTATCATCCAGTTCTAACAGTACTGGGGAAAAAAATCACTTACAGAGTGCTTCAAACATGATTTAGAGCTTGTTTATGAATATGTGTTTATTTCTGTATTTCAACATGATTTGGAGCTTGTTTATGAAAAAGTGTTTATTTCTGTATTTCACCATGATTTGGAGCTTGTTTTTGGAAAAGTGTTAATTTCTGTATTTCAACATGATTTGGAGCTTGTTTATGAAAAAGTGTTTATTTCTGTATTTCAACATGATTTAGAGCTTGTTTTTGGAAAAGTGTATTTCTGTATTTAAACATGATTTAGAGCTTGTTTTTGGAAAAGTGTTAATTTCTGTATTTCAACATGATTTGGAGCTTGTTTTTGGAAAAGTGTTTATTTCTGTATTCCAATATTGCAACTTGCTGAAAACTGTCACAGTGTTCCTATCATCCAGTTCTAACAGTACTGGGAAAAAAATCACTTACAGTGCTTCAAACATTATTTAGAGCTTGTTTATGAAAAAGTGTTTATTTCTGTATTTCAACATGATTTGGAGCTTGTTTTTGGAAAAGTGTTAATTTCTGTATTCCAATATTGCAACTTGCTGAAAACTGTCCACAGTGTTCCTATCATCCAGTTCTAACAGTACTGGGAAAAAAATCACTTACAGAGTGCTTCAAACATGATTTAGAGCTTGTTTATGAAAAAGTGTTTATTTCTGTATTTCAACATGATTTGGAGCTTGTTTATGAAAAAGTGTTTATTTCTGTATTTCAACATGATTTAGAGCTTGTTTTTGGAAAAGTGTTTATTCTGTATTTCAACATGATTTGGAGCTTGTTTATGAAAAAGTGTTTATTTCTGTATTTCACCATGATTTGGAGCTTGTTTTTGGAAAAGTGTTAATTTCTCTATTTCACCATGATTTGGAGCTTGTTTTTGGAAAAGTGTTCATTTCTGTATTCCAACATTGCAACTTGCTGAAAACTGTCCACAGTGTTCCTATCATCCAGTTCTAACAGTACTGGGGAAAAAATCACTTAGAGAGTGCTTCAAACATGATTTAGAGCTTGTTTATGAAAAAGTGTTTATTTCTGTATTTCAACATGATTTAGAGCTTGTTTTTGGAAAAGTGTTTATTTCTGTATTTCAACATGATTTGGATCTTGTTTTTGGAAAAGTGTTTATTTCTGTATTCCAATATTGCAACTTGCTGAAACCTGTCCACAGTGTTCCTATCATCCAGTTCTAACAGAACTTGGAAAAAAATCACTTACAGAGTGCTTCAAACATGATTTCGAACTTGTTCATGAAAAAGTGTTTATTTCTGTATTTCACCATGATTTGGAGCTTGTTTTTGGAAAAGTGTTAATTTCTGTATTTCATCACGATTTAGAGCTTGTTTTTGGAAAAGTGTTTATTTCTGTATTCCAATATTGCAACTTGCTGAAAACTGTCCACAGTGTTCCTATCATCCAGTTCTAACAGTACTGGGGAAAAAAATCACTTACAGAGTGCTTCAAACATGATTTAGAGCTTGTTTATGAATATGTGTTTATTTCTGTATTTCAACATGATTTGGAGCTTGTTTATGAAAAAGTGTTTATTTCTGTATTTCACCATGATTTGGAGCTTGTTTTTGGAAAAGTGTTAATTTCTGTATTTCAACATGATTTGGAGCTTGTTTATGAAAAAGTGTTTATTTCTGTATTTCAACATGATTTAGAGCTTGTTTTTGGAAAAGTGTATTTCTGTATTTAAACATGATTTAGAGCTTGTTTTTGGAAAAGTGTTAATTTCTGTATTTCAACATGATTTGGAGCTTGTTTTTGGAAAAGTGTTTATTTCTGTATTCCAATATTGCAACTTGCTGAAAACTGTCACAGTGTTCCTATCATCCAGTTCTAACAGTACTGGGAAAAAAATCACTTACAGTGCTTCAAACATTATTTAGAGCTTGTTTATGAAAAAGTGTTTATTTCTGTATTTCAACATGATTTGGAGCTTGTTTTTGGAAAAGTGTTAATTTCTGTATTTCATCATGATTTAGAGCTTGTTTTTGGAAAAGTGTTTATTTCTGTATTCCAATATTGCAACTTGCTGAAAACTGTCCACAGTGTTCCTATCATCCAGTTCTAACAGTACTGGGGAAAAAATCACTTACAGAGTGCTTCAAACATGATTTAGAGCTTGTTTATGGAAAAGTGTTTATTTCTGTATTTCAACATGATTTGGAGCTCGTTTATGAAAAAGTGTTTATTTCTGTATTTCAACATGATTTAGAGCTTGTTTATGAAAAAGTGTTTTTTCTGTATTTCAACATGATTTGGAGCTTGTTTATGAAAAAGTGTTTATTTCTGTATTTCACCATGATTTGGAGCTTGTTTTTGGAAAAGTGTTAATTTCTCTATTTCACCATGATTTGGAGCTTGTTTTTGGAAAAGTGTTCATTTCTGTATTCCAATATTGCAACTTGCTGAAAACTGTCCACAGTGTTCCTATCATCCAGTTCTAACAGTACTGGGAAAAAAATCACTTACAGAGTGCTTCAAACATGATTTAGAGCTTGTTTATGAAAAAGTGTTTATTTCTGTATTTCAACATGATTTGGAGCTTGTTTATGAAAAAGTGTTTATTTCTGTATTTCAACATGATTTAGAGCTTGTTTTTGGAAAAGTGTTTATTCTGTATTTCAACATGATTTGGAGCTTGTTTATGAAAAAGTGTTTATTTCTGTATTTCACCATGATTTGGAGCTTGTTTTTGGAAAAGTGTTCATTTCTCTATTTCACCATGATTTGGAGCTTGTTTTTGGAAAAGTGTTCATTTCTGTATTCCAACATTGCAACTTGCTGAAAACTGTCCACAGTGTTCCTATCATCCAGTTCTAACAGTACTGGGGAAAAAATCACTTAGAGAGTGCTTCAAACATGATTTAGAGCTTGTTTATGAAAAAGTGTTTATTTTTGTATTTCAACATGATTTAGAGCTTGTTTTTGGAAAAGTGTTTATTTCTGTATTTCAACATGATTTGGATCTTGTTTTTGGAAAAGTGTTTATTTCTGTATTCCAATATTGCAACTTGCTGAAACCTGTCCACAGTGTTCCTATCATCCAGTTCTAACAGAACTTGGAAAAAAATCACTTACAGAGTGCTTCAAACATGATTTCGAGCTTGTTCATGAAAAAGTGTTTATTTCTGTATTTCACCATGATTTGGAGCTTGTTTTTGGAAAAGTGTTAATTTCTGTATTTCATCACGATTTAGAGCTTGTTTTTGGAAAAGTGTTTATTTCTGTATTCCAATATTGCAACTTGCTGAAAACTGTCCACAGTGTTCCTATCATCCAGTTCTAACAGTACTGGGGGAAAAAATCACTTACAGAGTGCTTCAAACATGATTTAGAGCTTGTTTATGAATATGTGTTTATTTCTGTATTTCAACATGATTTGGAGCTTGTTTATGAAAAAGTGTTTATTTCTGTATTTCACCATGATTTGTAGCTTGTTTTTGGAAAAGTTTTAATTTCTCTATTTCACCATGATTTGGAGCTTGTTTTTTGAAAAGTGTTCATTTCTGTATTTCAACATGATTTGGAGCTTGTTTTTGGAAAAGTGTTTATTTCTGTATTTCAACATGATTTGGAGCTTGTTTATGAAAAAGTGTTTATTTCTGTATTCCAATTTTGCAACTTGCTGAAAACTGTCCACAGTGTTCCTATCATCCAGTTCTAACAGAACTGGGGAAAAAATCACTTACAGAGTGCTTCAAACATGATTTAGAGCTTGTTTATGAAAAAGTGTTTATTTCTGTATTTCAACATGATTTGGAGCTTGTTTATGAAAAAGTGTTTATTTCTGTATTTCACCATGATTTGGAGCTTGTTTTTGGAAAAGTGTTAATTTCTGTATTTCATCATGATTTAGAGCTTGTTTTTGGAAAAGTGTTTATTTCTGTATTCCAATATTGCAACTTGCTGAAAACTGTCCACAGTGTTCCTATCATCCAGTTCTAACAGTACTGGGAAAAAAATCACTTACAGAGTGCTTCAAACATGATTTAGAGCTTGTTTATGGAAAAGTGTTTATTTCTGTATTTCAACATGATTTGGAGCTTGTTTATGAAAAAGTGTTTATTTCTGTATTTCAACATGATTTAGAGCTTGTTTTTGGAAAAGTGTATTTCTGTATTTAAACATGATTTAGAGCTTGTTTTTGGAAAAGTGTTAATTTCTGTATTTCAACATGATTTGGAGCTTGTTTTTGGAAAAGTGTTTATTTCTGTATTCCAATATTGCAACTTGCTGAAAACTGTCCACAGTGTTCCTATCATCCAGTTCTAACAGTACTGGGGAAAAAATCACTTACAGAGTGCTTCAAACATGATTTAGAGCTTGTTTATGGAAAAGTGTTTATTTCTGTATTTCAACATGATTTGGAGCTTGTTTATGAAAAAGTGTTTATTTCTGTATTTCACCATGATTTGGAGCTTGTTTTTGGAAAAGTGTTAATTTCTCTATTTCACCATGATTTGGAGCTTGTTTTTGGAAAAGTGTTCATTTCTGTATTCCAATATTGCAACTTGCTGAAAACTGTCCACAGTGTTCCTATCATCCAGTTCTAACAGTACTGGGAAAAAAATCACTTACAGAGTGCTTCAAACATGATTTAGAGCTTGTTTATGAAAAAGTGTTTATTTCTGTATTTCAACATGATTTGGAGCTTGTTTATGAAAAAGTGTTTATTTCTGTATTTCACCATGATTTGGAGCTTGTTTTTGGAAAAGTGTTAATTTCTGTATTTCATCATGATTTAGAGCTTGTTTTTGGAAAAGTGTTTATTTCTGTATTCCAATATTGCAACTTGCTGAAAACTGTCCACAGTGTTCCTATCATCCAGTTCTAACAGTACTGGGAAAAAAATCACTTACAGAGTGCTTCAAACATGATTTAGAGCTTGTTTATGGAAAAGTGTTTATTTCTGTATTTCAACATGATTTGGAGCTTGTTTATGAAAAAGTGTTTATTTCTGTATTTCAACATGATTTAGAGCTTGTTTATGAAAAAGTGTTTATTTCTGTATTTCAACATGATTTAGAGCTTGTTTTTGGAAAAGTGTATTTCTGTATTTAAACATGATTTAGAGCTTGTTTTTGGAAAAGTGTTAATTTCTGTATTTCAACATGATTTGGAGCTTGTTTTTGGAAAAGTGTTTATTTCTGTATTCCAATATTGCAACTTGCTGAAAACTGTCACAGTGTTCCTATCATCCAGTTCTAACAGTACTGGGAAAAAAATCCCTTACAGTGCTTCAAACATTATTTAGAGCTTGTTTATGAAAAAGTGTTTATTTCTGTATTTCAACATGATTTGGAGCTTGTTTATGAAAAAGTGTTTATACCTGTATTTCAACATGATTTGGAGCTTGTTTTTGGAAAAGTGTTAATTTCTGTATTTCATCATGATTTAGAGCTTGTTTTTGGAAAAGTGTTTATTTCTGTATTCCAATATTGCAACTTGCTGAAAACTGTCCACAGTGTTCCTATCATCCAGTTCTAACAGTACTGGGGAAAAAATCACTTACAGAGTGCTTCAAACATGATTTAGAGCTTGTTTATGAAAAAGTGTTTATTTCTGTATTTCAACATGATTTAGAGCTTGTTTTTTATAAAAGTGTTCATTTCTGTATTTCAACATGATTTGGAGCTTGTTTTTGGAAAAGTGTTTATTTCTGTATTCCAATATTGCAACTTGCTGAAAACTGTCCACAGTGTTCCTATCATCCAGTTCTAACAGTACTGGGAAAAAAATCACTTACAGAGTGCTTCAAACATGATTTAGAGCTTGTTTATGAAAAAGTGTTTATTTCTGTATTTCAACATGATTTGGAGCTTGTTTATGAAAAAGTGTTTATTTCTGTATTTCAACATGATTTAGAGCTTGTTTTTGGAAAAGTGTTTATTCTGTATTTCAACATGATTTGGAGCTTGTTTATGAAAAAGTGTTTATTTCTGTATTTCACCATGATTTGGAGCTTGTTTTTGGAAAAGTGTTAATTTCTCTATTTCACCATGATTTGGAGCTTGTTTTTGGAAAAGTGTTCATTTCTGTATTCCAATATTGCAACTTGCTGAAAACTGTCCACAGTGTTCCTATCATTCAGTTCTAACAGTACTGGGAAAAAAATCACTTAGAGAGTGCTTCAAATATGATTTCGAGCTTGTTCATGAAAAAGTGTTTATTTCTGTATTTCAACATGATTTAGAGCTTGTCTTTGGAAAAGTGTTTATTTCTGTATTTCAACATGATTTGGATCTTGTTTTTGGAAAAGTGTTTATTTCTGTATTCCAATATTGCAACTTGCTGAAACCTGTCCACAGTGTTCCTATCATCCAGTTCTAACAGAACTTGGAAAAAAATCACTTACAGAGTGCTTCAAATATGATTTCGAGCTTGTTCATGAAAAAGTGTTTATTTCTGTATTTCACCATGATTTGGAGCTTGTTTTTGGAAAAGTGTTAATTTCTGTATTTCATCACGATTTAGAGCTTGTTTTTGGAAAAGTGTTTATTTCTGTATTCCAATATTGCAACTTGCTGAAAACTGTCCACAGTGTTCCTATCATCCAGTTCTAACAGTACTGGGGAAAAAAATCACTTACAGAGTGCTTCAAACATGATTTAGAGCTTGTTTATGAAAAAGTGTTTATTTCTGTATTTCAACATGATTTGGAGCTTGTTTATGAAAAAGTGTTCATTTCTGTATTTCACCATGATTTGTAGCTTGTTTTTGGAAAAGTTTTAATTTCTCTATTTCACCATGATTTGGAGCTTGTTTTTTGAAAAGTGTTCATTTCTGTATTTCAACATGATTTGGAGCTTGTTTTTGGAAAAGTGTTTTTTTCTGTATTCCAATATTGCAACTTGCTGAAAACTGTCCACAGTGTTCCTATCATCCAGTTCTAACAGTACTGGGGAAAAAATAACTTACAGAGTGCTTCAAACATGATTTAGAGCTTGTTTATGAAAAAGTGTTTATTTCTGTATTTCAACATGATTATGAGCTTGTTTATGAAAAAGTGTTTATTTCTGTATTCCAATTTTGCAACTTGCTGAAAACTGTCCACAGTGTTCCTATCATCCAGTTCTAACAGAACTGGGAAAAAAATCACTTACAGAGTGCTTCAAACATGATTTGGAGCTTGTTTATGAAAAAGTGTTTATTTCTGTATTTCACCATGATTTGGAGCTTGTTTTTGGAAAAGTGTTAATTTCTGTATTTCATCATGATTTAGAGCTTGTTTTTGGAAAAGTGTTTATTTCTGTATTCCAATATTGCAACTTGCTGAAAACTGTCCACAGTGTTCCTATCATCCAGTTCTAACAGTACTGGGAAAAAAATCACTTACAGAGTGCTTCAAACATGATTTAGAGCTTGTTTATGGAAAAGTGTTTATTTCTGTATTTCAACATGATTTGGAGCTTGTTTATGAAAAAGTGTTTATTTCTGTATTTCAACATGATTTAGAGCTTGTTTTTGGAAAAGTGTATTTCTGTATTTAAACATGATTTAGAGCTTGTTTTTGGAAAAGTGTTAATTTCTGTATTTCAACATGATTTGGAGCTTGTTTTTGGAAAAGTGTTTATTTCTGTATTCCAATATTGCAACTTGCTGAAAACTGTCACAGTGTTCCTATCATCCAGTTCTAACAGTACTGGGAAAAAAATCACTTACAGTGCTTCAAACATTATTTAGAGCTTGTTTATGAAAAAGTGTTTATTTCTGTATTTCAACATGATTTGGAGCTTGTTTATGAAAAAGTGTTTATTTCTGTATTTCACCATGATTTGGAGCTTGTTTTTGGAAAAGTGTTCATTTCTGTATTTCAACATGATTTGGAGCTTGTTTTTGGAAAAGTGTTTATTTCTGTATTCCAATATTGCAACTTGCTGAAAACTGTCCACAGTGTTCCTATCATCCAGTTCTAACAGTACTGGGGAAAAAATCACTTACAGAGTGCTTCAAACATGATTTAGAGCTTGTTTATGGAAAAGTGTTTATTTCTGTATTTCACCATGATTTGGAGCTTGTTTTTGGAAAAGTGTTAATTTCTGTATTTCATCACGATTTAGAGCTTGTTTTTGGAAAAGTGTTTATTTCTGTATTCCAATATTGCAACTTGCTGAAAACTGTCCACAGTGTTCCTATCATCCAGTTCTGACAGTACTGGGGAAAAAAATCACTTACAGAGTGCTTCAAACATGATTTAGAGCTTGTTTATGAAAAAGTGTTTATTTCTGTATTTCAACATGATTTGGAGCTTGTTTATGAAAAAGTGTTCATTTCTGTATTTCACCATGATTTGTAGCTTGTTTTTGGAAAAGTTTTAATTTCTCTATTTCACCATGATTTGGAGCTTGTTTTTTGAAAAGTGTTCATTTCTGTATTTCAACATGATTTGGAGCTTGTTTTTGGAAAAGTGTTTTTTTCTGTATTCCAATATTGCAACTTGCTGAAAACTGTCCACAGTGTTCCTATCATCCAGTTCTAACAGTACTGGGGAAAAAATCACTTACAGAGTGCTTCAAACATGATTTAGAGCTTGTTTATGGAAAAGTGTTTATTTCTGTATTTCAACATGATTTGGAGCTTGTTTATGAAAAAGTGTTTATTTCTGTATTTCAACATGATTTAGAGCTTGTTTATGAAAAAGTGTTTTTTCTGTATTTCAACATGATTTGGAGCTTGTTTATGAAAAAGTGTTTATTTCTGTATTTCACCATGATTTGGAGCTTGTTTTTGGAAAAGTGTTAATTTCTGGATTCCAATATTGCAACTTGCTGAAAACTGTCCACAGTGTTCCTATCATCCAGTTCTAACAGTACTGGGAAAAAAATCACTTACAGAGTGCTTCAAACATGATTTAGAGCTTGTTTATGAAAAAGTGTTTATTTCTGTATTTCAACATGATTTGGAGCTTGTTTATGAAAAAGTGTTTTTTTCTGTATTTCACCATGATTTGGAGCTTGTTTTTGGAAAAGTGTTCATTTCTGTATTTCAACATGATTTGGAGCTTGTTTTTGGAAAAGTGTTTATTTCTGTATTCCAATATTGCAACTTGCTGAAAACTGTCCACAGTGTTCCTATCATCCAGTTCTGACAGTACTGGGGAAAAAAATCACTTACAGAGTGCTTCAAACATGATTTAGAGCTTGTTTATGAAAAAGTGTTTATTTCTGTATTTCAACATGATTTGGAGCTTGTTTATGAAAAAGTGTTCATTTCTGTATTTCACCATGATTTGTAGCATGTTTTTGGAAAAGTTTTAATTTCTCTATTTCACCATGATTTGGAGCTTGTTTTTTGAAAAGTGTTCATTTCTGTATTTCAACATGATTTGGAGCTTGTTTTTGGAAAAGTGTTTTTTTCTGTATTCCAATATTGCAACTTGCTAAAAACTGTCCACAGTGTTCCTATCATCCAGTTCTAACAGTACTGGGGAAAAAATCACTTACAGAGTGCTTCAAACATGATTTAGAGCTTGTTTATGGAAAAGTGTTTATTTCTGTATTTCAACATGATTTGGAGCTTGTTTATGAAAAAGTGTTTATTTCTGTATTTCAACATGATTTAGAGCTTGTTTATGAAAAAGTGTTTTTTCTGTATTTCAACATGATTTGGAGCTTGTTTATGAAAAAGTGTTAATTTCTGTATTTCAACATGATTTGGAGCTTGTTTTTGGAAAAGTGTTTATTTCTGTATTCCAATATTGCAACTTGCTGAAAACTGTCACAGTGTTCCTATCATCCAGTTCTAACAGTACTGGGAAAAAAATCACTTACAGTGCTTCAAACATTATTTAGAGCTTGTTTATGAAAAAGTGTTTATTTCTGTATTTCAACATGATTTGGAGCTTGTTTATGAAAAAGTGTTTATTTCTGTATTTCACCATGATTTGGAGCTTGTTTTTGGAAAAGTGTTCATTTCTGTATTTCAACATGATTTGGAGCTTGTTTTTGGAAAAGTGTTTATTTCTGTATTCCAATATTGCAACTTGCTGAAAACTGTCCACAGTGTTCCTATCATCCAGTTCTAACAGTACTGGGGAAAAAATCACTTACAGAGTGCTTCAAACATGATTTAGAGCTTGTTTATGGAAAAGTGTTTATTTCTGTATTTCACCATGATTTGGAGCTTGTTTTTGGAAAAGTGTTAATTTCTGTATTTCATCACGATTTAGAGCTTGTTTTTGGAAAAGTGTTTATTTCTGTATTCCAATATTGCAACTTGCTGAAAACTGTCCACAGTGTTCCTATCATCCAGTTCTGACAGTACTGGGGAAAAAAATCACTTACAGAGTGCTTCAAACATGATTTAGAGCTTGTTTATGAAAAAGTGTTTATTTCTGTATTTCAACATGATTTGGAGCTTGTTTATGAAAAAGTGTTCATTTCTGTATTTCACCATGATTTGTAGCTTGTTTTTGGAAAAGTTTTAATTTCTCTATTTCACCATGATTTGGAGCTTGTTTTTTGAAAAGTGTTCATTTCTGTATTTCAACATGATTTGGAGCTTGTTTTTGGAAAAGTGTTTTTTTCTGTATTCCAATATTGCAACTTGCTGAAAACTGTCCACAGTGTTCCTATCATCCAGTTCTAACAGTACTGGGGAAAAAATCACTTACAGAGTGCTTCAAACATGATTTAGAGCTTGTTTATGGAAAAGTGTTTATTTCTGTATTTCAACATGATTTGGAGCTTGTTTATGAAAAAGTGTTTATTTCTGTATTTCAACATGATTTAGAGCTTGTTTATGAAAAAGTGTTTTTTCTGTATTTCAACATGATTTGGAGCTTGTTTATGAAAAAGTGTTTATTTCTGTATTTCACCATGATTTGGAGCTTGTTTTTGGAAAAGTGTTAATTTCTGGATTCCAATATTGCAACTTGCTGAAAACTGTCCACAGTGTTCCTATCATCCAGTTCTAACAGTACTGGGAAAAAAATCACTTACAGAGTGCTTCAAACATGATTTAGAGCTTGTTTATGAAAAAGTGTTTATTTCTGTATTTCAACATGATTTGGAGCTTGTTTATGAAAAAGTGTTTTTTTCTGTATTTCACCATGATTTGGAGCTTGTTTTTGGAAAAGTGTTCATTTCTGTATTTCAACATGATTTGGAGCTTGTTTTTGGAAAAGTGTTTATTTCTGTATTCCAATATTGCAACTTGCTGAAAACTGTCCACAGTGTTCCTATCATCCAGTTCTGACAGTACTGGGGAAAAAAATCACTTACAGAGTGCTTCAAACATGATTTAGAGCTTGTTTATGAAAAAGTGTTTATTTCTGTATTTCAACATGATTTGGAGCTTGTTTATGAAAAAGTGTTCATTTCTGTATTTCACCATGATTTGTAGCATGTTTTTGGAAAAGTTTTAATTTCTCTATTTCACCATGATTTGGAGCTTGTTTTTTGAAAAGTGTTCATTTCTGTATTTCAACATGATTTGGAGCTTGTTTTTGGAAAAGTGTTTTTTTCTGTATTCCAATATTGCAACTTGCTAAAAACTGTCCACAGTGTTCCTATCATCCAGTTCTAACAGTACTGGGGAAAAAATCACTTACAGAGTGCTTCAAACATGATTTAGAGCTTGTTTATGGAAAAGTGTTTATTTCTGTATTTCAACATGATTTGGAGCTTGTTTATGAAAAAGTGTTTATTTCTGTATTTCAACATGATTTAGAGCTTGTTTATGAAAAAGTGTTTTTTCTGTATTTCAACATGATTTGGAGCTTGTTTATGAAAAAGTGTTTATTTCTGTATTTCACCATGATTTGGAGCTTGTTTTTGGAAAAGTGTTAATTTCTGTATTCCAATATTGCAACTTGCTGAAAACTGTCCACAGTGTTCCTATCATCCAGTTCTAACAGTACTGGGAAAAAAATCACTTACAGAGTGCTTCAAACATGATTTAGAGCTTGTTTATGAAAAAGTGTTTATTTCTGTATTTCAACATGATTTGGAGCTTGTTTATGAAAAAGTGTTTATTTCTGTATTTCAACATGATTTAGAGCTTGTTTTTGGAAAAGTGTTTATTTCTGTATTCCAATATTGCAACTTGCTGAAACCTGTCCACAGTGTTCCTATCATCCAGCTCTAACAGTACTGGGAAAAAAATCACTTACAGAGTGCTGAAAACATGATTTAGAGCTTGTTTATGAAAAAGTGTTTATTTCTGTATTTCAACATGATTTGGAGCTTGTTTTTGGAAAAGTGTTCATTTCTGTATTTCAACATGATTTAGAGCTTGTTTTTGGAAAAGTGTTTATTTCTGTATTTCAACATGATTTGGAGCTTGTTTTTGGAAAAGTGTTTATTTCTGTATTCCAATATTGCAACTTGCTGAAAACTGTCCACAGTGTTCCTATCATCCAGTTCTAACAGTACTGGAAAAAAATCACTTACAGAGTGCTGAAAACATGATTTAGAGCTTGTTTATGAAAAAGTGTTTATTTCTGTATTTCAACATGATTTGGAGCTTGTTTATGAAAAAGTGTTTATTTCTGTATTTCACCATGATTTGGAGCTTGTTTTTGGAAAAGTGTTAATTTCTGTATTTCATCATGATTTAGAGCTTGTTTTTGGAAAAGTGTTTATTTCTGTATTCCAATATTGCAACTTGCTGAAAACTGTCCACAGTGTTCCTATCATCCAGTTCTAACAGTACTGGAAAAAAATCACTTACAGAGTGCTTCAAACATGATTTCGAGCTTGTTTATGAAAAAGTGTTTATTTCTGTATTTCACCGTAATTTGGAGCTTGTTTTTGGAAAAGTGTTAATTTCTGTATTTCATCACGATTTAGAGCTTGTTTTTGGAAAAGTGTTTATTTCTGTATTCCAATATTGCAACTTGCTGAAACCTGTCCACAGTGTTCCTATCATCCAGCTCTAACAGTACTGGGAAAAAAATCACTTACAGAGTGCTGAAAACATGATTTAGAGCTTTTTTATGAAAAAGTGTTTATTTCTGTATTTCAACATGATTTGGAGCTTGTTTTTGGAAAAGTGTTCATTTCTGTATTTCAACATGATTTAGAGCTTGTTTTTGGAAAAGTGTTTATTTCTGTATTTCAACATGATTTGGAGCTTGTTTTTGGAAAAGTGTTTATTTCTGTATTCCAATATTGCAACTTGCTGAAAACTGTCCACAGTGTTCCTATCATCCAGTTCTAACAGTACTGGAAAAAAATCACTTACAGAGTATTGAAAACATGATTTAGAGCTTGTTTATGAAAAAGTGTTTTTTCTGTATTTCAACATGATTTGGAGCTTGTTTATGAAAAAGTGTTTATTTCTGTATTTCACCATGATTTGGAGCTTGTTTTTGGAAAAGTGTTAATTTCTGTATTTCATCATGATTTAGAGCTTGTTTTTGGAGAAGTGTTTATTTCTGTATTCCAATATTGCAACTTGCTGAAAACTGTCCACAGTGTTCCTATCATCCAGTTCTAACAGTACTGGAAAAAAATCACTTACAGAGTGCTTCAAACATGATTTCGAGCTTGTTCATGAAAAAGTGTTTATTTCTGTATTTCACCGTAATTTGGAGCTTGTTTTTGGAAAAGTGTTAATTTCTGTATTTCATCACGATTTAGAGCTTGTTTTTGGAAAAGTGTTTATTTCTGTATTCCAATATTGCAACTTGCTGAAAACTGTCCACAGTGTTCCTATCATCCAGTTCTAACAGTACTGGGGGGGAAAATCACTTACAGAGTGCTTCAAACATGATTTAGAGCTTGTTTATGGAAAAGTGTTTATTTCTGTATTTCAATATGATTTGGAGCTTGTTTATGGAAAAATGTTTATTTCTGTATTTCAACATGATTTGGAGCTTGTTTATGAAAAAGTGTTTATTTCTGTATTTCAACATGATTTAGAGCTTGTTTTTGGAAAAGTGTTAATTTCGGTATTTCAACATGATTTAGAGCTTGTTTTTGGAAAAGTGTTTATTTCTGTATTTCAACATGATTTGGAGCTTGTTTATGAAAAAGTGTTAATTTCTGTATTTCAACATGATTTAGAGCTTGTTTTTGGAAAAGTGTTCATTTCAGTATTTCAACATGATTTAGAGCTTGTTTTTGGAAAAGTGTTTATTTCTGTATTTCAACATGATTTGGAGCTTGTTTTTGGAAACGTGTTTATTTCTGTATTCCAATATTGCAACTTGCTGAAACCTGTCCACAGTGTTCCTTTCATCTAGCTCTAACAGTACTGGGAAAAAAATCACTTACTGAGTGCTGAAAACATGATTTTGAGCTTGTTTATGAAAAAGTGTTTTTTCTGTTTTTCAACATGATTTGGAGCTTGTTTATGAAAAAGTGTTTATTTCTGTATTTCACCATGATTTGGAGCTTGTTTTTGGAAAAGTGTTAACCTGTCTAGGATCAGCGTGGCGCTAGCGGCACACCCCCCCCCCCCCACTGAAAGACCAGTGCCGCGAAATTCAAAAAAAATATTTTTTTTAAATATTTAACTTTCACACATTAAAGTCCAATACAGCTAATGAAAGACACAGATCTTGTGAATCCAGTCAACATTTCAGATTTTTAAAATGTTTTACAGGGAAGACACAATATGTAAAGATGTACATCTATTACCTAAAAACACATTAGCATAATCCACCATCTTTTATTTGTCCACCAACACCAGTAGCCATCACCAATTCGGCTAAACTAAGATATTTATAGCCCCTAACCAACAAAAAAACTCATTAGATGACAGTCTGATAACATATTTATGGTATGGGATAGGTTTTGTTAGAAAAAAGTGCATATTTCAGGTAGATGGCATAGTTTACAATTGCACCCACCGTCACAAATGGACTAGAATAATTACAATGAGCAACGTGTTTACCTAACTACTAATCATCAAACATTTCGTAAAAATACACAGCATACACGAATCGAAAGACACAGATCCTGTGAATACAGACAATATTTCAGATTTTCTAAGTGTCTTACAGCGAAAACACAATAAATCGTTATATTAGCTTAGCACATAGCAATTAGCAGCCCAGCATTGATTCTAGCCAAAGTGAGCGATAAAAGTCAACATCGCCAAAAGATATTAATTTTTTCACTAACCTTCTCAGAATTCTTCCGATGACACTCCTGTAACATCACATTACAACATGCATATACAGTTTGATCGAAAATGTTTATATTTAGCCACCAAAATCATGGTTAGACAATGTGAAATGTAGACAAGCTGGTAAAGAAAAAGTCCTTGCGCCACTTAGACAGTGATCTACTCTTATACATAAATACTCATAAACGTGACTAAAAAATATAGGGTGGACAGGGATTGATAGACAATTTAATTCTTAATACAATTGCGTTATTACATTTTTTAATTTATCCTTACTTTTCAATACAGTTTGCGCCAAGCGAAGCTACGTCAAAAAACATGGCGTCCTAAGCCACTAAAATGTTTCGACAGAAACACGATTTATCATAATAAAAATGTCCTACCTTGAGCTGTTCTTCCATCAGTATCTTGGGCAAAGGATCCTTTCTTGGGAGAAATCGTCTTTTGGTGGAAAGCTGTCCTCTTGCCATGTGGAAATGTCAACTGCGTTCGGGATGAACTGAAAAGCGTGCCCAACTTTTCACATCGTTGCAAAAATAAATGTCCCAAAATCGCACTAAACGGATATAAATTGCTATAAAACGCTTTAAATTAACTACCTTATGATGTTTTTAACTCCTATAACGAGTGAAAAGATGACCGGAGAAATATAACAGGCTAAACTAACGCTTGGAACAGGAGCGGGTCGGTGTCCAGCACGCGCGTTACGCAGCAAGGAAAGACTTGCTAGCTACAGGTTTTTTTGATTTATAGGGCCTGTGAACGCGCAATCGACCCCATTGGAATCGTCATCACGTAAAGGCATCCAGGGGAAGACGTAAGAAGTGTCCGTATAGTCATAGCAATGACAGTGCCCTTTTAACTGACTTCAGAAGAGTGGCCAACATTTCTCAAATCTGACTCCATGTCAGGGAAATTGCTGTAGAATGGGCTCTGTTCCACTTAGAGACAAAATTTCAACTCCTATAGAAACTATAGACTGTTTTCTATCCAATAATAATAATAATATGCATATTGTACGATCAAGGATTTTGTGGGAAGCCGTTTCAAAAATTAGCCAAATTAGCATAAATAGTCTAAACAGCGCCCCCATCCCCAACAGGTTAAT
The DNA here is from genome assembly GCF_029448725.1 of Salvelinus fontinalis. NCBI lineage: Eukaryota > Metazoa > Chordata > Actinopteri > Salmoniformes > Salmonidae > Salvelinus > Salvelinus fontinalis. Next base: position 349,160 of record NW_026600272.1, read on the forward strand.
TTCTCTAATTCACCATGATTTGGAGCTTGTTTTTGGAAAAGTGTTCATTTCTGTATTTCAACATGATTTGGAGCTTGTATTTGGAAAAGTGTTTATTTCTGTATTCCAATATTGCAACTTGCTGAAACCTGTCCACAGTGTTCCTATCATCCAGTTCTAACAGTACTGGGAAAAAATCACAGAGTGCTGAAAACATGATTTAGAGCTTGTTTATGAAAAAGTGTTTATTTCTGTATTTCACCATGATTTGGAGCTTGTTTTTGGAAAAGTGTTAATTTCTGTATTTCATCACGATTTAGAGCTTGTTTTTGGAAAAGTGTTTATTTCTGTATTCCAATATTGCAACTTGCTGGAAACTGTCCACAGTGTTCCTATCATCCAGTTCTAACAGTACTGGAAAAAAATCACAGAGTGCTGAAAACATGATTTAGAGCTTGTTTATGAAAAAGTGTTTTTTCTGTATTTCAACATGATTTGGAGCTTGTTTTTGGAAAAGTGTTAATTTCTGTATTTCAACATGATTTAGAGCTTGTTTTTAGAAAAGTGTTCATTTCTGTATTTCAACATGATTTAGAGCTTGTTTTTGGAAAAGTGTTTATTTCTGTATTTCAACATGATTTGGAGCTTGTTTTTGGAAAAGTGTTTATTTCTGTATTCCAATATTGCAACTTGCTGAAACCTGTCCACAGTGTTCCTATCATCCAGCTCTAACAGTACCGGAAAAAAAATCACTTACAGAGTGCTGAAAACATGATTTAGAGCTTGTTTATGAAAAAGTGTTTTTTCTGTATTTCAACATGATTTGGAGCTTGTTAATGAAAAAGTGTTTATTTCTGTATTTCACCATGATTTGGAGCTTGTTTTTGGAAAAGTGTTAATTTCTCTATTTCACCATGATTTGGAGCTTGTTTTTGGAAAAGTGTTTATTTCTGTATTCCAATATTGCAACTCTCTGAAACCTGTCCACAGTGTTCCTATCATCCAGTTCTAACAGTACTGGGGAAAAAATCACTTACAGAGTGCTTCAAACATGATTTAGAGCTTGTTTATGGAAAAGTGTTTATTTCTGTATTTCAACATGATTTGGAGCTTGTTTATGAAAAAGTGTTTTTTCTGTATTTCAACATGATTTAGAACTTGTTTTAGGAAAAGTGTTTATTTCTGTATTTCAACATGATTTAGAGCTTTTTTTTGGAAAAGTGTTTATTTCTGTATTCCAATATTGCAACTTGCTGAAAACTGTCCACAGTGTTCCTATCATCCAGTTCTAACAGTACTGGGGGAAAAAATCACTTACAGAGTGCTGAAAACATGATTTATAGCTTGTTTATGAAAAAGTGTTTATTTCTGTATTTCAACATGATTTGGAGCTTGTTTATGAAAAAGTGTTTATTTCTGTATTTCACCATGATTTGGAGCTTGTTTTTGGAAAAGTGTTTATTTCTGTATTCCAATATTGCAACTTGCTAAAAACTGTCCACAGTGTTCCTATCATCCAGTTCTAACAGTACTGGGGAAAAAAATCACTTACAGAGTGCTTCAAACATGATTTAGAGCTTGTTTATGAAAAAGTGTTTTTTCTGTATTTCAACATGATTTGGAGCTTGTTAATGAAAAAGTGTTTATTTCTGTATTTCACCATGATTTGGAGCTTGTTTTTGGAAAAGTGTTAATTTCTCTATTTCACCATGATTTGGAGCTTGTTTTTGGAAAAGTGTTTATTTCTGTATTCCAATATTGCAACTCTCTGAAACCTGTCCACAGTGTTCCTATCATCCAGTTCTAACAGTACTGGGGAAAAAATCACTTACAGAGTGCTTCAAACATGATTTAGAGCTTGTTTATGGAAAAGTGTTTATTTCTGTATTTCAACATGATTTGGGGCTTGTTTATGAAAAAGTGTTTATTTCTGTATTTCAACATGATTTAGAGCTTGTTTATGGAAAAGTGTTTATTTCTGTATTTCAACATGATTTGGAGCTTGTTTATGAAAAAGTGTTTTTTCTGTATTTCAACATGATTTAGAACTTGTTTTTGGAAAAGTGTTTATTTCTGTATTTCAACATGATTTAGAGCTTTTTTTTGGAAAAGTGTTTATCTCTGTATTCCAATATTGCAACTTGCTGAAAACTGTCCACAGTGTTCCTATCATCCAGTTCTAACAGTACTGGGGGAAAAAATCACTTACATAGTGCTGAAAACATGATTTATAGCTTGTTTATGAAAAAGTGTTTATTTCTGTATTTCAACATGATTTGGAGCTTGTTTATGAAAAAGTGTTTATTTCTGTATTTCACCATGATTTGGAGCTTGTTTTTGGAAAAGTGTTTATTTCTGTATTCCAATATTGCAACTTGCTAAAAACTGTCCACAGTGTTCCTATCATCCAGTTCTAACAGTACTGGGGAAAAAAATCACTTACAGAGTGCTTCAAACATGATTTAGAGCTTGTTTATGAAAAAGTGTTTATTTCTGTATTTCAACATGATTTGGAGCTTGTTTATGAAAAAGTGTTTATTTCTGTCTTCCAATTTTGCAACTTGCTGAAAACTGTCCACAGTGTTCCTATCATCCAGTTCTAACAGTACTGGGAAAAAAATCACTTACAGACTGCTTCAAACATGATTTAGAGCTTGTTTATGAAAAAGTGTTTATTTCTGTATTTCAACTTGATTTAGAGCTTGTTTTTGGAAAAGTGTTAATTTCTGTATTTCATCATGATTTAGAGCTTGTTTTTGGAAAAGTGTGTATTTCTGTATTTCAACATGATTTAGAGCTTGTTTTTGGAAAAGTGTTCATTTCGGTATTTCAACATGATTTAGAGCTTGTTTTTGGAAAAGTGTTTATTTCTGTATTTCAACATGATTTGGAGCTTGTTTTTGGAAAAGTGTTTATTTCTGTATTCCAATATTGCAACTTGCTGAAACCTGTCCACAGTGTTCCTATCATCCAGCTTTAACAGTACCGGAAAAAAAATCACTTACAGAGTGCTGAAAACATGATTTAGAGCTTGTTTATGAAAAAGTGTTTTTTCTGTATTTCAACATGATTTGGAGCTTGTTAATGAAAAAGTGTTTATTTCTGTATTTCACCATGATTTGGAGCTTGTTTTTGGAAAAGTGTTAATTTCTCTATTTCACCATGATTTGGAGCTTGTTTTTGGAAAAGTGTTTATTTCTGTATTCCAATATTGCAACTTGCTGAAAACTGTCCACAGTGTTCCTATCATCCAGTTCTAACAGTACTGGGGAAAAAATCACTTACAGAGTGCTTCAAACATGATTTAGACCTTGTTTTTGGAAAAGTGTTAATTTCTGTATTTCAACATGATTTAGAGCTTGTTTATAGAAAAGTGTTCATTTCTGTATTTCAACATGATTTAGAGCTTGTTTTTGGAAAAGTGTTTATTTCTGTATTTCAACATGATTTGGAGCTTGTTTTTGGAAAAGTGTTTATTTCTGTATTCCAATATTGCAACTTGCTGAAAACTGTCCACAGTGTTCCTATCATCCAGTTCTAACAGTACTGGAAAAAAATCACTTACAGAGTGCTTCAAACATGATTTCGAGCTTGTTCATGAAAAAGTGTTTATTTCTGTATTTCACCATGATTTGGAGCTTGTTTTTGGAAAAGTGTTAATTTCTGTATTTCATCACGATTTAGAGCTTGTTTTTGGAAAAGTGTTTATTTCTGTATTCCAATATTGCAACTTGCTGGAAACTGTCCACAGTGTTCCTATCATCCAGTTCTAACAGTACTGGAAAAAAATCACAGAGTGCTGAAAACATGATTTAGAGCTTGTTTATGAAAAAGTGTTTTTTCTGTATTTCAACATGATTTGGAGCTTGTTTTTGGAAAAGTGTTAATTTCTGTATTTCAACATGATTTAGAGCTTGTTTTTAGAAAAGTGTTCATTTCTGTATTTCAACATGATTTAGAGCTTGTTTTTGGAAAAGTGTTTATTTCTGTATTTCAACATGATTTGGAGCTTGTTTTTGGAAAAGTGTTTATTTCTGTATTCCAATATTGCAACTTGCTGAAACCTGTCCACAGTGTTCCTATCATCCAGCTCTAACAGTACCGGAAAAAAAATCACTTACAGAGTGCTGAAAACATGATTTAGAGCTTGTTTATGAAAAAGTGTTTTTTCTGTATTTCAACATGATTTGGAGCTTGTTAATGAAAAAGTGTTTATTTCTGTATTTCACCATGATTTGGAGCTTGTTTTTGGAAAAGTGTTAATTTCTCTATTTCACCATGATTTGGAGCTTGTTTTTGGAAAAGTGTTTATTTCTGTATTCCAATATTGCAACTTGCTGAAACCTGTCCACAGTGTTCCTATCATCCAGCTCTAACAGTACCGGAAAAAAAATCACTTACAGAGTGCTGAAAACATGATTTAGAGCTTGTTTATGGAAAAGTGTTTATTTCTGTATTTCAACATGATTTGGGGCTTGTTTATGAAAAAGTGTTTATTTCTGTATTTCAACATGATTTAGAGCTTGTTTATGGAAAAGTGTTTATTTCTGTATTTCAACATGATTTGGAGCTTGTTTATGAAAAAGTGTTTATTCCTGTCTTCCAATTTTGCAACTTGCTGAAAACTGTCCACAGTGTTCCTATCATCCAGTTCTAACAGAACTGGGGAAAAAAATCACTTACAGAGTGCTTCAAACATGATTTAGAGCTTGTTTATGAAAAAGTGTTTTTTCTGTATTTCAACATGATTTAGAGCTTGTTTTTGGAAAAGTGTTTATTTCTGTATTTCAACATGATTTAGAGCTTGTTTTTGGAAAAGTGTTTATTTCTGTATTCCAATATTGCAACTTGCTGAAAACTGTCCACAGTGTTCCTATCATCCAGTTCTAACAGTACTGGGGGAAAAAATCACTTACAGAGTGCTGAAAACATGATTTATAGCTTGTTTATGAAAAAGTGTTTATTTCTGTATTTCAACATGATTTGGAGCTTGTTTATGAAAAAGTGTTCATTTCTGTATTTCAACATGATTTAGAGCTTGTTTTTGGAAAAGTGTTCATTTCTGTATTTCAACATGATTTGGAGCTTGTTTTTGGAAAAGTGTTTATTTCTGTATTCCAATATTGCAACTTGCTGAAACCTGTCCACAGTGTTCCTATCATCCAGCTCTAACAGTACCGGAAAAAAAATCACTTACAGAGTGCTGAAAACATGATTTAGAGCTTGTTTATGAAAAAGTGTTTTTTCTGTATTTCAACATGATTTGGAGCTTGTTAATGAAAAAGTGTTTATTTCTGTATTTCACCATGATTTGGAGCTTGTTTTTGGAAAAGTGTTAATTTCTCTATTTCACCATGATTTGGAGCTTGTTTTTGGAAAAGTGTTTATTTCTGTATTCCAATATTGCAACTTGCTGAAACCTGTCCACAGTGTTCCTATCATCCAGCTCTAACAGTACCGGAAAAAAAATCACTTACAGAGTGCTGAAAACATGATTTAGAGCTTGTTTATGGAAAAGTGTTTATTTCTGTATTTCAACATGATTTGGGGCTTGTTTATGAAAAAGTGTTTATTTCTGTATTTCAACATGATTTAGAGCTTGTTTATGGAAAAGTGTTTATTTCTGTATTTCAACATGATTTGGAGCTTGTTTATGAAAAAGTGTTTATTCCTGTCTTCCAATTTTGCAACTTGCTGAAAACTGTCCACAGTGTTCCTATCATCCAGTTCTAACAGAACTGGGGAAAAAAATCACTTACAGAGTGCTTCAAACATGATTTAGAGCTTGTTTATGAAAAAGTGTTTTTTCTGTATTTCAACATGATTTAGAGCTTGTTTTTGGAAAAGTGTTTATTTCTGTATTTCAACATGATTTAGAGCTTGTTTTTGGAAAAGTGTTTATTTCTGTATTCCAATATTGCAACTTGCTGAAAACTGTCCACAGTGTTCCTATCATCCAGTTCTAACAGTACTGGGGGAAAAAATCACTTACAGAGTGCTGAAAACATGATTTATAGCTTGTTTATGAAAAAGTGTTTATTTCTGTATTTCAACATGATTTGGAGCTTGTTTATGAAAAAGTGTTTATTTCTGTATTTCACCATGATTTGGAGCTTGTTTTTGGAAAAGTGTTCATTTCTGTATTTCAACATGATTTGGAGCTTGTTTTTGGAAAAGTGTTTATTTCTGTATTCCAATATTGCAACTTGCTAAAAACTGTCCACAGTGTTCCTATCATCCAGTTCTAACAGTACTGGGGAAAAAAATCACTTACAGAGTGCTTCAAACATGATTTAGAGCTTGTTTATGAAAAAGTGTTTATTTCTGTATTTCAACATGATTTGGAGCTTGTTTATGAAAAAGTGTTTATTTCTGTCTTCCAATTTTGCAACTTGCTGAAAACTGTCCACAGTGTTCCTATCATCCAGTTCTAACAGTACTGGGAAAAAAATCACTTACAGACTGCTTCAAACATGATTTAGAGCTTGTTTATGAAAAAGTGTTTATTTCTGTATTTCAACTTGATTTAGAGCTTGTTTTTGGAAAAGTGTTATTTTCTGTATTTCATCATGATTTAGAGCTTGTTTATGAAAAAGTGTTTATTTCTGTATTTCAACTTGATTTAGAGCTTGTTTTTGGAAAAGTGTTAATTTCTGTATTTCATCATGATTTAGAGCTTGTTTTTGGAAAAGTGTTTCTTTCTGTATTCCAATATTGCAACTTGCTGAAAACTGTCCACAGTGTTCCTATCATCCAGTTCTAACAGTACTGGGGAAAAAATCACTTACAGAGTGCTTCAAACATGATTTAGAGCTTGTTTATGGAAAAGTGTTTATTTCTGTATTTCAACATGATTTGGAGCTTGTTTATGAAAAAGTGTTTATTTCTGTATTTCAACATGATTTAGAGCTTGTTTTTGGAAAAGTGTGTATTTCTGTATTTCAACATGATTTAGAGCTTGTTTTTGGAAAAGTGTTCATTTCGGTATTTCAACATGATTTAGAGCTTGTTTTTGGAAAAGTGTTTATTTCTGTATTTCAACATGATTTGGAGCTTGTTTTTGGAAAAGTGTTTATTTCTGTATTCCAATATTGCAACTTGCTGAAACCTGTCCACAGTGTTCCTATCATCCAGCTCTAACAGTACTGGGAAAATAATCACTTACAGAGTGCTGAAAACATGATTTAGAGCTTGTTTATGAAAAAGTGTTTATTTCTGTATTTCAACATGATTTGGAGCTTGTTTTTGGAAAAGTGTTCATTTCTGTATTTCAACATGATTTAGAGCTTGTTTTTGGAAAAGTGTTAATTTCTCTATTTCAACATAATTTGGAGCTTGTTCATGAAAAAGTGTTTATTTCTGTATTCCAATTTTGCAAAATGGCTGAAAACTGTCCACAGTGTTCCTATCATCCAGTTCTAACAGTACTGGAAGAAAAATCACGTACAGAGTGCTGAAAACATGATTTAGAGCTTGTTTATGAAAAAGTGTTAATTTCTATATTTCAACATGATTTGGAGCTTGTTTATGAAAAAGTGTTTATTTCTGTATTCCAATTTTGCAACTTGCTGAAAACTGTCCACAGTGTTCCTATCATCCAGTTCTAACAGAACTGTGGAAAAAATCACTTACAGAGTGCTTCAAACATGATTTAGAGCTTGTTTATGGAAAAGTGTTTATTTCTGTATTTCAACATGATTTGGGGCTTGTTTATGAAAAAGTGTTTATTTCTGTATTTCAACATGATTTAGAGCTTGTTTATGGAAAAGTGTTTATTTCTGTATTTCAACATGATTTGGAGCTTGTTTATGAAAAAGTGTTTTTTCTGTATTTCAACATGATTTAGAGCTTGTTTTTGGAAAAGTGTTTATTTCTGTATTTCAACATGATTTAGAGCTTTTTTTTGGAAAAGTGTTTATTTCTGTATTCCAATATTGCAACTTGCTGAAAACTGTCCACAGTGTTCCTATCATCCAGTTCTAACAGTACTGGGGGAAAAAATCACTTACAGAGTGCTGAAAACATGATTTATAGCTTGTTTATGAAAAAGTGTTTATTTCTGTATTTCAACATGATTTGGAGCTTGTTTATGAAAAAGTGTTTATTTCTGTATTTCACCATGATTTGGAGCTTGTTTTTGGAAAAGTGTTTATTTCTGTATTCCAATATTGCAACTTGCTAAAAACTGTCCACAGTGTTCCTATCATCCAGTTCTAACAGTACTGGGGAAAAAAATCACTTACAGAGTGCTTCAAACATGATTTAGAGCTTGTTTATGAAAAAGTGTTTATTTCTGTATTTCAACATGATTTGGAGCTTGTTTATGAAAAAGTGTTTATTTCTGTCTTCCAATTTTGCAACTTGCTGAAAACTGTCCACAGTGTTCCTATCATCCAGTTCTAACAGTACTGGGAAAAAAATCACTTACAGACTGCTTCAAACATGATTTAGAGCTTGTTTATGAAAAAGTGTTTATTTCTGTATTTCAACTTGATTTAGAGCTTGTTTTTGGAAAAGTGTTAATTTCTGTATTTCATCATGATTTAGAGCTTGTTTTTGGAAAAGTGTTTCTTTCTGTATTCCAATATTGCAACTTGCTGAAAACTGTCCACAGTGTTCCTATCATCCAGTTCTAACAGTACTGGGGGGAAAAATCACGTACAGAGTGCTTCAAACATGATTTAGAGCTTGTTTATGAAAATGTGTTTATTTCTGTATTTCAACTTGATTTGGAGCTTGTTTATGAAAAAGTGTTTATTTCTGTATTTCAACATGATTTAGAGCTTGTTTTTGGAAAAGTGTTAATTTCTGTATTTCATCATGATTTAGAGCTTGTTTTTGGAAAAGTGTTTCTTTCTGTATTCCAATATTGCAACTTGCTGAAAACTGTCCACAGTGTTCCTATCATCCAGTTCTAACAGTACTGGGGAAAAAATCACTTACAGAGTGCTTCAAACATGATTTAGAGCTTGTTTATGGAAAAGTGTTTATTTCTGTATTTCAACATGATTTGGAGCTTGTTTATGAAAAAGTGTTTATTTCTGTATTTCAACATGATTTAGAGCTTGTTTTTGGAAAAGTGTGTATTTCTGTATTTCAACATGATTTAGAGCTTGTTTTTGGAAAAGTGTTCATTTCGGTATTTCAACATGATTTAGAGCTTGTTTTTGGAAAAGTGTTTATTTCTGTATTTCAACATGATTTGGAGCTTGTTTTTGGAAAAGTGTTTATTTCTGTATTCCAATATTGCAACTTGCTGAAACCTGTCCACAGTGTTCCTATCATCCAGCTCTAACAGTACTGGGAAAATAATCACTTACAGAGTGCTGAAAACATGATTTAGAGCTTGTTTATGAAAAAGTGTTTATTTCTGTATTTCAACATGATTTGGAGCTTGTTTTTGGAAAAGTGTTCATTTCTGTATTTCAACATGATTTAGAGCTTGTTTTTGGAAAAGTGTTAATTTCTCTATTTCAACATAATTTGGAGCTTGTTCATGAAAAAGTGTTTATTTCTGTATTCCAATTTTGCAAAATGGCTGAAAACTGTCCACAGTGTTCCTATCATCCAGTTCTAACAGTACTGGAAGAAAAATCACGTACAGAGTGCTGAAAACATGATTTAGAGCTTGTTTATGAAAAAGTGTTAATTTCTGTATTTCAACATGATTTGGAGCTTGTTTATGAAAAAGTGTTTATTTCTGTATTCCAATTTTGCAACTTGCTGAAAACTGTCCACAGTGTTCCTATCATCCAGTTCTAACAGAACTGTGGAAAAAATCACTTACAGAGTGCTTCAAACATGATTTAGAGCTTGTTTATGGAAAAGTGTTAATTTCTGTATTTCAACATGATTTAGAGCTTGTTTTTGGAAAGTGTTCATTTCGGTATTTCAACATGATTTAGAGCTTGTTTTTGGAAAAGTGTTAATTTCTGTAATTCAACATGATTTAGAGCTTGTTTTTGGAAAAGTGTTCATTTCGGTATTTCAACATGATTTAGAGCTTGTTTTTGGAAAAGTGTTTATTTCTGTATTTCAACATGATTTGGAGCTTGTTTTTGGAAAAGTGTTTATTTCTGTATTCCAATATTGCAACTTGCTGAAAACTGTCCACAGTGTTCCTATCATCCAGTTCTAACAGTACTGGAAAAAAATCACTTACAGAGTGCTGAAAACATGATTTAGAGCTTGTTTATGAAAAAGTGTTTTTTCTGTATTTCAACATGATTTGGAGCTTGTTTATGAAAAAGTGTTTATTTCTGTATTTCACCATGATTTGGAGCTTGTTTTTGGAAAAGTGTTAATTTCTGTATTTCATCATGATTTAGAGCTTGTTTTTGGAAAAGTGTTTATTTCTGTATTCCAATATTGCAACTTGCTGAAAACTGTCCACAGTGTTCCTATCATCCAGTTCTAACAGTACTGGGGAAAAAATCACTTACAGAGTGCTTCAAACATGATTTAGAGCTTGTTTATGGAAAAGTGTTTATTTCTGTATTTCAACATGATTTGGAGCTTGTTTATGAAAAAGTGTTTATTTCTGTATTTCAACATGATTTAGAGCTTGTTTTTGAAAAAGTGTTAATTTCTGTATTTCAACATGATTTAGAGCTTGTTTTTGGAAAAGTGTTCATTTCGGTATTTCAACATGATTTAGAGCTTGTTTTTGGAAAAGTGTTTATTTCTGTATTTCAACATGATTTGGAGCTTGTTTTTGGAAAAGTGTTTATTTCTGTATTCCAATATTGCAACTTGCTGAAAACTGTCCACAGTGTTCCTATCATCCAGTTCTAACAGTAATGGAAAAAAATCACTTACAGAGTGCTGAAAACATGATTTAGAGCTTGTTTATGAAAAAGTGTTTTTTCTGTATTTCAACATGATTTGGAGCTTGTTTATGAAAAAGTGTTTATTTCTGTATTTCACCATGATTTGGAGCTTGTTTTTGGAAGTGTTAATTTCTGTATTTCATCATGATTTAGAGCTTGTTTTTGGAAAAGTGTTTATTTCTGTATTCCAATATTGCAACTTGCTGAAAACTGTCCACAGTGTTCCTATCATCCAGTTCTAACAGTACTGGGGAAAAAATCACTTACAGAGTGCTTCAAACATGATTTAGAGCTTGTTTATGGAAAAGTGTTTATTTCTGTATTTCAACATGATTTGGAGCTTGTTATTGAAAAAGTGTTTATTTCTGTATTTCAACATGATTTGGAGCTTGTTTATGAAAAAGTGTTTATTTCTGTATTTCAACATGATTTAGAGCTTGTTTTTGGAAAAGTGTTCATTTCTGTATTTCAACATGATTTAGAGCTTGTTTTTGGAAAAGTGTTTATTTCTGTTTTTCAACATGATTTGGAGCTTGTTTTTGGAAAAGTGTTTATTTCTGTATTCCAATATTGCAACTTGCTGAAACCTGTCCACAGTGTTCCTATCATCCAGCTCTAACAGTACTGGAAAAAAAATCACTTACAGAGTGCTGAAAACATGATTTAGAGCTTGTTTATGAAAAAGTGTTTTTTCTGTATTTCAACATGATTTGGAGCTTGTTTATGAAAAAGTGTTTATTTCTGTATTTCAACATGATTTAGAGCTTGTTTTTGGAAAAGTGTTAATTTCTGTATTTCAACATGATTTGGAGCTTGTTTTTGGAAAAGTGTTTATTTCTGTATTCCAATATTGCAACTTGCTGAAACCTGTCCACAGTGTTCCTATCATCCAGTTCTAACAGTACTGGGGAAAAAAACACTTACAGAGTGCTTCAAGCATGATTTAGAGCTTGTTTATGGAAAAGTGTTTATTTCTGTATTTCAACATGATTTGGAGCTTGTTTATGAAAAAGTGTTTATTTCTGTATTTCAACATGATTTAGAGCTTGTTTATGGAAAAGTGTGTATTTCTGTATTTCAACATGATTTAGAGCTTGTTTTTGGAAAAGTGTTAATTTCTGTATTTCAACATGATTTAGAGCTTGTTTTTGGAAAACTGTTCATTTCTGTATTTCAACATGATTTAGAGCTTGTTTTTGGAAAAGTGTTCATTTCGGTATTTCAACATGATTTAGAGCTTGTTTTTGGAAAAGTGTTTATTTCTGTATTTCAACATGATTTGGAGCTTGTTTTTGGAAAAGTGTTTATTTCTGTATTCCAATATTGCAACTTGCTGAAACCTGTCCACAGTGTTCCTATCATCCAGCTCTAACAGTACTGGAAAAAAAATCACTTACAGAGTGCTGAAAACATGATTTGGAGCTTGTTTATGAAAAAATGTTTATTTCAATATTTCACCATGATTTGGAGCTTGTTTTTGGAAAAGTGTTAATTTATCTATTTCACCATGATTTGGAGCTTGTTTTTGGAAAAGTGTTCATTTCTGTATTTCAACATGATTTGGAGCTTGTTTTTGGAAAAGTGTTTATTTCTGTATTCCAATATTGCAACTTGCTGAAAACTGTCCACAGTGTTCCTATCATCCAGTTCTAACAGTACTGGGGAAAAAAATCACTTACAGAGTGCTTCAAACATGATTTAGAGCTTGTTTATGGAAAAGTGTTTATTTCTGTATTTCAACATGATTTAGAGCTTGTTTTTGGAAAAGTGTTTATTTCTGTATTCCAATATTGCAACTTGCTGAAAACTGTCCACAGTGTTCCTATCATCCAGTTCTAACAGTACTGGGGAAAATAATCGCTTACAGAGTGTTTCAAACATGATTTAGAGCTTGTTTATGGAAAAGTGTTTATTTCTGTATTTCAACATGATTTGGAGCTTGTTTATGAAAAAGTGTTTATTTCTGTATTTCAACATGATTTAGAGCTTGTTTATGGAAAAGTGTGTATTTCTGTATTTCAACATGATTTAGAGCTTGTTTTTGGAAAAGTGTTAATTTCTGTATTTCAACATGATTTAGAGCTTGTTTTTGGAAAACTGTTCATTTCTGTATTTCAACATGATTTAGAGCTTGTTTTTGGAAAAGTGTGTATTTCTGTATTTCAACATGATTTAGAGCTTGTTTTTGGAAAAGTGTTAATTTCTGTATTTCAACATGATTTAGAGCTTGTTTTTGGAAAACTGTTCATTTCTGTATTTCAACATGATTTAGAGCTTGTTTTTGGAAAAGTGTTTATTTCTGTATTTCAACATGATTTGGAGCTTGTTTTTGGAAAAGTGTTTATTTCTGTATTCCAATATTGCAACTTGCTGAAAACTGTCCACAGTGTTCCTATCATCCAGTTCTAACAGTACTGGGGAAAAAAATCACTTACAGAGTGCTTCAAACATGATTTAGAGCTTGTTTATGGAAAAGTGTTTATTTCTGTATTTCAACATGATTTGGAGCTTGTTTATGAAAAAGTGTTTATTTCTGTATTTCAACATGATTTAGAGCTTGTTTTTGGAAAAGTGTTAATTTCTGTATTTCAACATGATTTAGAGCTTGTTTTTGGAAAAGTGTTCATTTCGGTATTTCAACATGATTTAGAGCTTGTTTTTGGAAAAGTGTTTATTTCTGTATTTCAACATGATTTGGAGCTTGTTTTTGGAAAAGTGTTTATTTCTGTATTCCAATATTGCAACTTGCTGAAAACTGTCCACAGTGTTCCTATCATCCAGTTCTAACAGTACTGGAAAAAAATCACTTACAGAGTGCTGAAAACATGATTTGGAGCTTGTTTATGAAAAAATGTTTATTTCAATATTTCACCATGATTTGGAGCTTGTTTTTGGAAAAGTGTTAATTTCTCTATTTCACCATGATTTGGAGCTTGTTTTTGGAAAAGTGTTCATTTCTGTATTTCAACATGATTTGGAGCTTGTTTTTGGAAAAGTGTTTATTTCTGTATTCCAATATTGCAACTTGCTGAAAACTGTCCACAGTGTTCCTATCATCCAGTTCTAACAGTACTGGGGAAAAAATCACTTACAGAGTGCTTCAAACATGATTTAGAGCTTGTTTATGGAAAAGTGTTTATTTCTGTATTTCAACATGATTTGGAGCTTGTTTATGAAAAAGTGTTTATTTCTGTATTTCAACATGATTTAGAGCTTGTTTTTGGAAAAGTGTTAATTTCTGTATTTCAACATGATTTAGAGCTTGTTTTTGGAAAAGTGTTCATTTCGGTATTTCAACATGATTTAGAGCTTGTTTTTGGAAAAGTGTTTATTTCTGTATTTCAACATGATTTGGAGCTTGTTTTTGGAAAAGTGTTTATTTCTGTATTCCAATATTGCAACTTGCTGAAAACTGTCCACAGTGTTCCTATCATCCAGTTCTAACAGTACTGGAAAAAAATCACTTACAGAGTGCTGAAAACATGATTTAGAGCTTGTCTATGAAAAAGTGTTTTTTCTGCATTTCAACATGATTTGGAGCTTGTTTATGAAAAAGTGTTTATTTCTGTATTCCAATATTGCAACTTGCTGAAAACTCTGCACAGTGTTCCTATCATCCAGTTCTAACAGTACTGGAAAAAAATCACTTACAGAGTGCTGAAAACATGATTTAGAGCTTGTTTATGGAAAAGTGTTAATTTCTGTATTTCAACATGATTTAGAGCTTGTTTTTGGAAAAGTGTTCATTTCGGTATTTCAACATGATTTAGAGCTTGTTTTTGGAAAAGTGTTTATTTCTTTATTCCAATATTGCAACTTGCTGAAAACTGTCCACAGTGTTCCTATCATCCAGTTCTAAAAGTACTGGGGAAAAAAATCACTTACAGAGTGCTTCAAACATGATTTAGAGCTTGTTTATGGAAAAGTGTTTATTTCTGTATTTCAACATGATTTGGAGCTTGTTTATGAAAAAGTGTTTATTTCTGTATTTCAACATGATTTAGAGCTTGTTTTTGGAAAAGTGTTAATTTCTGTATTTCAACATGATTTAGAGCTTGTTTTTGGAAAAGTGTTCATTTCGGTATTTCAACATGATTTAGAGCTTGTTTTTGGAAAAGTGTTTATTTCTGTATTTCAACATGATTTGGAGCTTGTTTTTGGAAAAGTGTTTATTTCTGTATTCCAATATTGCAACTTGCTGAAAACTGTCCACAGTGTTCCTATCATCCAGTTCTAACAGTACTGGAAAAAAATCACTTACAGAGTGCTGAAAACATGATTTAGAGCTTGTTTATGAAAAAGTGTTTTTTCTGTATTTCAACATGATTTGGAGCTTGTTTATGAAAAAGTGTTTATTTCTGTATTTCACCATGATTTGGAGCTTGTTTTTGGAAAAGTGTTAATTTCTGTATTTCATCATGATTTAGAGCTTGTTTTTGGAAAAGTGTTTATTTCTGTATTCCAATATTGCAACTTGCTGAAAACTGTCCACAGTGTTCCTATCATCCAGTTCTAACAGTACTGGGGAAAAAATCACTTACAGAGTGCTTCAAACATGATTTAGAGCTTGTTTATGGAAAAGTGTTTATTTCTGTATTTCAACATGATTTGGAGCTTGTTATTGAAAAAGTGTTTATTTCTGTATTTCAACATGATTTGGAGCTTGTTTATGAAAAAGTGTTTATTTCTGTATTTCAACATGATTTAGAGCTTGTTTTTGGAAAAGTGTTCATTTCTGTATTTCAACATGATTTAGAGCTTGTTTTTGGAAAAGTGTTTATTTCTGTTTTTCAACATGATTTGGAGCTTGTTTTTGGAAAAGTGTTTATTTCTGTATTCCAATATTGCAACTTGCTGAAACCTGTCCACAGTGTTCCTATCATCCAGCTCTAACAGTACTGGAAAAAAAATCACTTACAGAGTGCTGAAAACATGATTTAGAGCTTGTTTATGAAAAAGTGTTTTTTCTGTATTTCAACATGATTTGGAGCTTGTTTATGAAAAAGTGTTTATTTCTGTATTTCAACATGATTTAGAGCTTGTTTTTGGAAAAGTGTTTATTTCTGTATTCCAATATTGCAACTTGCTGAAACCTGTCCACAGTGTTCCTATCATCCAGCTCTAACAGTACTGGAAAAAAAATCACTTACAGAGTGCTGAAAACATGATTTGGAGCTTGTTTATGAAAAAGTGTTTTTTCTGTATTTCAACATGATTTGGAGCTTGTTTATGAAAAAGTGTTTATTTCTGTATTTCAACATGATTTAGAGCTTGTTTTTGGAAAAGTGTTAATTTCTGTATTTCAACATGATTTGGAGCTTGTTTTTGGAAAAGTGTTTATTTCTGTATTCCAATATTGCAACTTGCTGAAACCTGTCCACAGTGTTCCTATCATCCAGTTCTAACAGTACTGGGGAAAAAAACACTTACAGAGTGCTTCAAGCATGATTTAGAGCTTGTTTATGGAAAAGTGTTTATTTCTGTATTTCAACATGATTTGGAGCTTGTTTATGAAAAAGTGTTTATTTCTGTATTTCAACATGATTTAGAGCTTGTTTATGGAAAAGTGTGTATTTCTGTATTTCAACATGATTTAGAGCTTGTTTTTGGAAAAGTGTTAATTTCTGTATTTCAACATGATTTAGAGCTTGTTTTTGGAAAACTGTTCATTTCTGTATTTCAACATGATTTAGAGCTTGTTTTTGGAAAAGTGTTCATTTCGGTATTTCAACATGATTTGGAGCTTGTTTTTGGAAAAGTGTTTATTTCTGTATTCCAATATTGCAACTTGCTGAAACCTGTCCACAGTGTTCCTATCATCCAGATCTAACAGTACTGGAAAAAAAATCACTTACAGAGTGCTGAAAACATGATTTGGAGCTTGTTTATGAAAAAATGTTTATTTCAATATTTCACCATGATTTGGAGCTTGTTTTTGGAAAAGTGTTAATTTATCTATTTCACCATGATTTGGAGCTTGTTTTTGGAAAAGTGTTCATTTCTGTATTTCAACATGATTTGGAGCTTGTTTTTGGAAAAGTGTTTATTTCTGTATTCCAATATTGCAACTTGCTGAAAACTGTCCACAGTGTTCCTATCATCCAGTTCTAACAGTACTGGGGAAAAAAATCACTTACAGAGTGCTTCAAACATGATTTAGAGCTTGTTTATGGAAAAGTGTTTATTTCTGTATTTCAACATGATTTAGAGCTTGTTTTTGGAAAAGTGTTTATTTCTGTATTCCAATATTGCAACTTGCTGAAAACTGTCCACAGTGTTCCTATCATCCAGTTCTAACAGTACTGGGGAAAATAATCGCTTACAGAGTGTTTCAAACATGATTTAGAGCTTGTTTATGGAAAAGTGTTTATTTCTGTATTTCAACATGATTTGGAGCTTGTTTATGAAAAAGTGTTTATTTCTGTATTTCAACATGATTTAGAGCTTGTTTATGGAAAAGTGTGTATTTCTGTATTTCAACATGATTTAGAGCTTGTTTTTGGAAAAGTGTTAATTTCTGTATTTCAACATGATTTAGAGCTTGTTTTTGGAAAACTGTTCATTTCTGTATTTCAACATGATTTAGAGCTTGTTTTTGGAAAAGTGTGTATTTCTGTATTTCAACATGATTTAGAGCTTGTTTTTGGAAAAGTGTTAATTTCTGTATTTCAACATGATTTAGAGCTTGTTTTTGGAAAACTGTTCATTTCTGTATTTCAACATGATTTAGAGCTTGTTTTTGGAAAAGTGTTTATTTCTGTATTTCAACATGATTTGGAGCTTGTTTTTGGAAAAGTGTTTATTTCTGTATTCCAATATTGCAACTTGCTGAAAACTGTCCACAGTGTTCCTATCATCCAGTTCTAACAGTACTGGGGAAAAAAATCACTTACAGAGTGCTTCAAACATGATTTAGAGCTTGTTTATGGAAAAGTGTTTATTTCTGTATTTCAACATGATTTGGAGCTTGTTTATGAAAAAGTGTTTATTTCTGTATTTCAACATGATTTAGAGCTTGTTTTTGGAAAAGTGTTAATTTCTGTATTTCAACATGATTTAGAGCTTGTTTTTGGAAAAGTGTTCATTTCGGTATTTCAACATGATTTAGAGCTTGTTTTTGGAAAAGTGTTTATTTCTGTATTTCAACATGATTTGGAGCTTGTTTTTGGAAAAGTGTTTATTTCTGTATTCCAATATTGCAACTTGCTGAAAACTGTCCACAGTGTTCCTATCATCCAGTTCTAACAGTACTGGAAAAAAATCACTTACAGAGTGCTGAAAACATGATTTGGAGCTTGTTTATGAAAAAATGTTTATTTCAATGTTTCACCATGATTTGGAGCTTGTTTTTGGAAAAGTGTTAATTTCTCTATTTCACCATGATTTGGAGCTTGTTTTTGGAAAAGTGTTCATTTCTGTATTTCAACATGATTTGGAGCTTGTTTTTGGAAAAGTGTTTATTTCTGTATTCCAATATTGCAACTTGCTGAAAACTGTCCACAGTGTTCCTATCATCCAGTTCTAACAGTACTGGGGAAAAAATCACTTACAGAGTGCTTCAAACATGATTTAGAGCTTGTTTATGGAAAAGTGTTTATTTCTGTATTTCAACATGATTTGGAGCTTGTTTATGAAAAAGTGTTTATTTCTGTATTTCAACATGATTTAGAGCTTGTTTTTGGAAAAGTGTTAATTTCTGTATTTCAACATGATTTAGAGCTTGTTTTTGGAAAAGTGTTCATTTCGGTATTTCAACATGATTTAGAGCTTGTTTTTGGAAAAGTGTTTATTTCTGTATTTCAACATGATTTGGAGCTTGTTTTTGGAAAAGTGTTTATTTCTGTATTCCAATATTGCAACTTGCTGAAAACTGTCCACAGTGTTCCTATCATCCAGTTCTAACAGTACTGGAAAAAAATCACTTACAGAGTGCTGAAAACATGATTTAGAGCTTGTCTATGAAAAAGTGTTTTTTCTGCATTTCAACATGATTTGGAGCTTGTTTATGAAAAAGTGTTTATTTCTGTATTCCAATATTGCAACTTGCTGAAAACTCTGCACAGTGTTCCTATCATCCAGTTCTAACAGTACTGGAAAAAAATCACTTACAGAGTGCTGAAAACATGATTTAGAGCTTGTTTATGGAAAAGTGTTAATTTCTGTATTTCAACATGATTTAGAGCTTGTTTTTGGAAAAGTGTTTATTTCTGTATTCCAATATTGCAACTTGCTGAAAACTGTCCACAGTGTTCCTATCATCCAGTTCTAAAAGTACTGGGGAAAAAAATCACTTACAGAGTGCTTCAAACATGATTTAGAGCTTGTTTATGGAAAAGTGTTTATTTCTGTATTTCAACATGATTTGGAGCTTGTTTATGAAAAAGTGTTTATTTCTGTATTTCAACATGATTTAGAGCTTGTTTTTGGAAAAGTGTTAATTTCTGTATTTCAACATGATTTAGAGCTTGTTTTTGGAAAAGTGTTCATTTCGGTATTTCAACATGATTTAGAGCTTGTTTTTGGAAAAGTGTTTATTTCTGTATTTCAACATGATTTGGAGCTTGTTTTTGGAAAAGTGTTTATTTCTGTATTCCAATATTGCAACTTGCTGAAAACTGTCCACAGTGTTCCTATCATCCAGTTCTAACAGTACTGGAAAAAAATCACTTACAGAGTGCTGAAAACATGATTTAGAGCTTGTTTATGAAAAAGTGTTTTTTCTGTATTTCAACATGATTTGGAGCTTGTTTATGAAAAAGTGTTTATTTCTGTATTTCACCATGATTTGGAGCTTGTTTTTGGAAAAGTGTTAATTTCTGTATTTCATCATGATTTAGAGCTTGTTTTTGGAAAAGTGTTTATTTCTGTATTCCAATATTGCAACTTGCTGAAAACTGTCCACAGTGTTCCTATCATCCAGTTCTAACAGTACTGGGGAAAAAATCACTTACAGAGTGCTTCAAACATGATTTAGAGCTTGTTTATGGAAAAGTGTTTATTTCTGTATTTCAACATGATTTGGAGCTTGTTATTGAAAAAGTGTTTATTTCTGTATTTCAACATGATTTGGAGCTTGTTTATGAAAAAGTGTTTATTTCTGTATTTCAACATGATTTAGAGCTTGTTTTTGGAAAAGTGTTCATTTCTGTATTTCAACATGATTTAGAGCTTGTTTTTGGAAAAGTGTTTATTTCTGTTTTTCAACATGATTTGGAGCTTGTTTTTGGAAAAGTGTTTATTTCTGTATTCCAATATTGCAACTTGCTGAAACCTGTCCACAGTGTTCCTATCATCCAGCTCTAACAGTACTGGAAAAAAAATCACTTACAGAGTGCTGAAAACATGATTTAGAGCTTGTTTATGAAAAAGTGTTTTTTCTGTATTTCAACATGATTTGGAGCTTGTTTATGAAAAAGTGTTTATTTCTGTATTTCAACATGATTTAGAGCTTGTTTTTGGAAAAGTGTTTATTTCTGTATTCCAATATTGCAACTTGCTGAAACCTGTCCACAGTGTTCCTATCATCCAGCTCTAACAGTACTGGAAAAAAAATCACTTACAGAGTGCTGAAAACATGATTTGGAGCTTGTTTATGAAAAAGTGTTTTTTCTGTATTTCAACATGATTTGGAGCTTGTTTATGAAAAAGTGTTTATTTCTGTATTTCAACATGATTTAGAGCTTGTTTTTGGAAAAGTGTTAATTTCTGTATTTCAACATGATTTGGAGCTTGTTTTTGGAAAAGTGTTTATTTCTGTATTCCAATATTGCAACTTGCTGAAACCTGTCCACAGTGTTCCTATCATCCAGTTCTAACAGTACTGGGGAAAAAAACACTTACAGAGTGCTTCAAGCATGATTTAGAGCTTGTTTATGGAAAAGTGTTTATTTCTGTATTTCAACATGATTTGGAGCTTGTTTATGAAAAAGTGTTTATTTCTGTATTTCAACATGATTTAGAGCTTGTTTATGGAAAAGTGTGTATTTCTGTATTTCAACATGATTTAGAGCTTGTTTTTGGAAAAGTGTTAATTTCTGTATTTCAACATGATTTAGAGCTTGTTTTTGGAAAACTGTTCATTTCTGTATTTCAACATGATTTAGAGCTTGTTTTTGGAAAAGTGTTCATTTCGGTATTTCAACATGATTTAGAGCTTGTTTTTGGAAAAGTGTTTATTTCTGTATTTCAACATGATTTGGAGCTTGTTTTTGGAAAAGTGTTTATTTCTGTATTCCAATATTGCAACTTGCTGAAACCTGTCCACAGTGTTCCTATCATCCAGCTCTAACAGTACTGGAAAAAAAATCACTTACAGAGTGCTGAAAACATGATTTGGAGCTTGTTTATGAAAAAATGTTTATTTCAATATTTCACCATGATTTGGAGCTTGTTTTTGGAAAAGTGTTAATTTATCTATTTCACCATGATTTGGAGCTTGTTTTTGGAAAAGTGTTCATTTCTGTATTTCAACATGATTTGGAGCTTGTTTTTGGAAAAGTGTTTATTTCTGTATTCCAATATTGCAACTTGCTGAAAACTGTCCACAGTGTTCCTATCATCCAGTTCTAACAGTACTGGGGAAAAAAATCACTTACAGAGTGCTTCAAACATGATTTAGAGCTTGTTTATGGAAAAGTGTTTATTTCTGTATTTCAACATGATTTAGAGCTTGTTTTTGGAAAAGTGTTTATTTCTGTATTCCAATATTGCAACTTGCTGAAAACTGTCCACAGTGTTCCTATCATCCAGTTCTAACAGTACTGGGGAAAATAATCGCTTACAGAGTGTTTCAAACATGATTTAGAGCTTGTTTATGGAAAAGTGTTTATTTCTGTATTTCAACATGATTTGGAGCTTGTTTATGAAAAAGTGTTTATTTCTGTATTTCAACATGATTTAGAGCTTGTTTATGGAAAAGTGTGTATTTCTGTATTTCAACATGATTTAGAGCTTGTTTTTGGAAAAGTGTTAATTTCTGTATTTCAACATGATTTAGAGCTTGTTTTTGGAAAACTGTTCATTTCTGTATTTCAACATGATTTAGAGCTTGTTTTTGGAAAAGTGTGTATTTCTGTATTTCAACATGATTTAGAGCTTGTTTTTGGAAAAGTGTTAATTTCTGTATTTCAACATGATTTAGAGCTTGTTTTTGGAAAACTGTTCATTTCTGTATTTCAACATGATTTAGAGCTTGTTTTTGGAAAAGTGTTTATTTCTGTATTTCAACATGATTTGGAGCTTGTTTTTGGAAAAGTGTTTATTTCTGTATTCCAATATTGCAACTTGCTGAAAACTGTCCACAGTGTTCCTATCATCCAGTTCTAACAGTACTGGGGAAAAAAATCACTTACAGAGTGCTTCAAACATGATTTAGAGCTTGTTTATGGAAAAGTGTTTATTTCTGTATTTCAACATGATTTGGAGCTTGTTTATGAAAAAGTGTTTATTTCTGTATTTCAACATGATTTAGAGCTTGTTTTTGGAAAAGTGTTAATTTCTGTATTTCAACATGATTTAGAGCTTGTTTTTGGAAAAGTGTTCATTTCGGTATTTCAACATGATTTAGAGCTTGTTTTTGGAAAAGTGTTTATTTCTGTATTTCAACATGATTTGGAGCTTGTTTTTGGAAAAGTGTTTATTTCTGTATTCCAATATTGCAACTTGCTGAAAACTGTCCACAGTGTTCCTATCATCCAGTTCTAACAGTACTGGAAAAAAATCACTTACAGAGTGCTGAAAACATGATTTGGAGCTTGTTTATGAAAAAATGTTTATTTCAATATTTCACCATGATTTGGAGCTTGTTTTTGGAAAAGTGTTAATTTCTCTATTTCACCATGATTTGGAGCTTGTTTTTGGAAAAGTGTTCATTTCTGTATTTCAACATGATTTGGAGCTTGTTTTTGGAAAAGTGTTTATTTCTGTATTCCAATATTGCAACTTGCTGAAAACTGTCCACAGTGTTCCTATCATCCAGTTCTAACAGTACTGGGGAAAAAATCACTTACAGAGTGCTTCAAACATGATTTAGAGCTTGTTTATGGAAAAGTGTTTATTTCTGTATTTCAACATGATTTGGAGCTTGTTTATGAAAAAGTGTTTATTTCTGTATTTCAACATGATTTAGAGCTTGTTTTTGGAAAAGTGTTAATTTCTGTATTTCAACATGATTTAGAGCTTGTTTTTGGAAAAGTGTTCATTTCGGTATTTCAACATGATTTAGAGCTTGTTTTTGGAAAAGTGTTTATTTCTGTATTTCAACATGATTTGGAGCTTGTTTTTGGAAAAGTGTTTATTTCTGTATTCCAATATTGCAACTTGCTGAAAACTGTCCACAGTGTTCCTATCATCCAGTTCTAACAGTACTGGAAAAAAATCACTTACAGAGTGCTGAAAACATGATTTGGAGCTTGTTTATGAAAAAATGTTTATTTCAATATTTCACCATGATTTGGAGCTTGTTTTTGGAAAAGTGTTAATTTCTCTATTTCACCATGATTTGGAGCTTGTTTTTGGAAAAGTGTTCATTTCTGTATTTCAACATGATTTGGAGCTTGTTTTTGGAAAAGTGTTTATTTCTGTATTCCAATATTGCAACTTGCTGAAAACTGTCCACAGTGTTCCTATCATCCAGTTCTAACAGTACTGGGGAAAAAATCACTTACAGAGTGCTTCAAACATGATTTAGAGCTTGTTTATGGAAAAGTGTTTATTTCTGTATTTCAACATGATTTGGAGCTTGTTTATGAAAAAGTGTTTATTTCTGTATTTCAACATGATTTAGAGCTTGTTTTTGGAAAAGTGTTAATTTCTGTATTTCAACATGATTTAGAGCTTGTTTTTGGAAAAGTGTTCATTTCGGTATTTCAACATGATTTAGAGCTTGTTTTTGGAAAAGTGTTTATTTCTGTATTTCAACATGATTTGGAGCTTGTTTTTGGAAAAGTGTTTATTTCTGTATTCCAATATTGCAACTTGCTGAAAACTGTCCACAGTGTTCCTATCATCCAGTTCTAACAGTACTGGAAAAAAATCACTTACAGAGTGCTGAAAACATGATTTAGAGCTTGTCTATGAAAAAGTGTTTTTTCTGCATTTCAACATGATTTGGAGCTTGTTTATGAAAAAGTGTTTATTTCTGTATTCCAATATTGCAACTTGCTGAAAACTCTGCACAGTGTTCCTATCATCCAGTTCTAACAGTACTGGAAAAAAATCACTTACAGAGTGCTGAAAACATGATTTAGAGCTTGTTTATGGAAAAGTGTTAATTTCTGTATTTCAACATGATTTAGAGCTTGTTTTTGGAAAAGTGTTTATTTCTGTATTCCAATATTGCAACTTGCTGAAAACTGTCCACAGTGTTCCTATCATCCAGTTCTAAAAGTACTGGGGAAAAAAATCACTTACAGAGTGCTTCAAACATGATTTAGAGCTTGTTTATGGAAAAGTGTTTATTTCTGTATTTCAACATGATTTGGAGCTTGTTTATGAAAAAGTGTTTATTTCTGTATTTCAACATGATTTAGAGCTTGTTTTTGGAAAAGTGTTAATTTCTGTATTTCAACATGATTTAGAGCTTGTTTTTGGAAAAGTGTTCATTTCGGTATTTCAACATGATTTAGAGCTTGTTTTTGGAAAAGTGTTTATTTCTGTATTTCAACATGATTTGGAGCTTGTTTTTGGAAAAGTGTTTATTTCTGTATTCCAATATTGCAACTTGCTGAAAACTGTCCACAGTGTTCCTATCATCCAGTTCTAACAGTCCTGGAAAAAAATCACTTACAGAGTGCTGAAAACATGATTTAGAGCTTGTTTATGAAAAAGTGTTTTTTCTGTATTTCAACATGATTTGGAGCTTGTTTATGAAAAAGTGTTTATTTCTGTATTTCACCATGATTTGGAGCTTGTTTTTGGAAAAGTGTTAATTTCTGTATTTCATCATGATTTAGAGCTTGTTTTTGGAAAAGTGTTTATTTCTGTATTCCAATATTGCAACTTGCTGAAAACTGTCCACAGTGTTCCTATCATCCAGTTCTAACAGTACTGGGGAAAAAATCACTTACAGAGTGCTTCAAACATGATTTAGAGCTTGTTTATGGAAAAGTGTTTATTTCTGTATTTCAACATGATTTGGAGCTTGTTTATGAAAAAGTGTTTATTTCTGTATTTCAACATGATTTAGAGCTTGTTTTTGAAAAAGTGTTAATTTCTGTATTTCAACATGATTTAGAGCTTGTTTTAGGAAAAGTGTTCATTTCGGTATTTCAACATGATTTAGAGCTTGTTTTTGGAAAAGTGTTTATTTCTGTTTTTCAACATGATTTGGAGCTTGTTTTTGGAAAAGTGTTTATTTCTGTATTCCAATATTGCAACTTGCTGAAACCTGTCCACAGTGTTCCTATCATCCAGCTCTAACAGTACTGGAAAAAAAATCACTTACAGAGTGCTGAAAACATGATTTAGAGCTTGTTTATGAAAAAGTGTTTTTTCTGTATTTCAACATGATTTGGAGCTTGTTTATGAAAAAGTGTTTATTTCTGTATTTCAACATGATTTAGAGCTTGTTTTTGGAAAAGTGTTAATTTCTGTATTTCAACATGATTTGGAGCTTGTTTTTGGAAAAGTGTTTATTTCTGTATTCCAATATTGCAACTTGCTGAAACCTGTCCACAGTGTTCCTATCATCCAGTTCTAACAGTACTGGGGAAAAAAACACTTACAGAGTGCTTCAAGCATGATTTAGAGCTTGTTTATGGAAAAGTGTTTATTTCTGTATTTCAACATGATTTAGAGCTTGTTTTTGGAAAAGTGTTTATTTCTGTATTCCAATATTGCAACTTGCTGAAAACTGTCCACAGTGTTCATATCATCCAGTTCTAACAGTACTGGGGGGAAAAATCACTTACAGAGTGCTTCAAACATGATTTAGAGCTTGTTTATGGAAAAGTGTTTATTTCTGTATTTCAACATGATTTGGAGCTTGTTTATGAAAAAGTGTTTATTTCTGTATTTCAACATGATTTAGAGCTTGTTTATGGAAAAGTGTGTATTTCTGTATTTCAACATGATTTAGAGCTTGTTTTTGGAAAAGTGTTAATTTCTGTATTTCAACATGATTTAGAGCTTGTTTTTGGAAAACTGTTCATTTCTGTATTTCAACATGATTTAGAGCTTGTTTTTGGAAAAGTGTTCATTTCGGTATTTCAACATGATTTAGAGCTTGTTTTTGGAAAAGTGTTTATTTCTGTATTTCAACATGATTTGGAGCTTGTTTTTGGAAAAGTGTTTATTTCTGTATTCCAATATTGCAACTTGCTGAAACCTGTCCACAGTGTTCCTATCATCCAGCTCTAACAGTACTGGAAAAAAAATCACTTACAGAGTGCTGAAAACATGATTTGGAGCTTGTTTATGAAAAAATGTTTATTTCAATATTTCACCATGATTTGGAGCTTGTTTTTGGAAAAGTGTTAATTTATCTATTTCACCATGATTTGGAGCTTGTTTTTGGAAAAGTGTTCATTTCTGTATTTCAACATGATTTGGAGCTTGTTTTTGGAAAAGTGTTTATTTCTGTATTCCAATATTGCAACTTGCTGAAAACTGTCCACAGTGTTCCTATCATCCAGTTCTAACAGTACTGGGGAAAAAAATCACTTACAGAGTGCTTCAAACATGATTTAGAGCTTGTTTATGGAAAAGTGTTTATTTCTGTATTTCAACATGATTTAGAGCTTGTTTTTGGAAAAGTGTTTATTTCTGTATTCCAATATTGCAACTTGCTGAAAACTGTCCACAGTGTTCCTATCATCCAGTTCTAACAGTACTGGAAAAGAATCACTTACAGAGTGCTGAAAACATGATTTAGAGCTTGTTTATGAAAAAGTGTTTTTTCTGTATTTCAACATGATTTGGAGCTTGTTTATGAAAAAGTGTTTATTTCTGTATTTCACCCTGATTTGGAGCTTGTTTTTGGAAAAGTGTTAATTTCTGTATTTCATCATGATTTAGAGCTTGTTTTTGGAAAAGTGTTTATTTCTGTATTCCAATATTGCAACTTGCTGAAAACTGTCCACAGTGTTCCTATCATCCAGTTCTAACAGTACTGGGGAAAAAATCACTTACAGAGTGCTTCAAACATGATTTAGAGCTTGTTTATGGAAAAGTGTTTATTTCTGTATTTCAACATGATTTGGAGCTTGTTTATGAAAAAGTGTTTATTTCTGTATTTCAACATGATTTAGAGCTTGTTTTTGGAAAAGTGTTAATTTCTGTATTTCAACATGATTTAGAGCTTGTTTTTGGAAAAGTGTTCATTTCGGTATTTCAACATGATTTAGAGCTTGTTTTTCGAAAAGTGTTTATTTCTGTATTTCAACATGATTTGGAGCTTGTTTTTGGAAAAGTGTTTATTTCTGTATTCCAATATTGCAACTTGCTGAAAACTGTCCACAGTGTTCCTATCATCCAGTTCTAACAGTACTGGAAAAAAATCACTTACAGAGTGCTGAAAACATGATTTAGAGCTTGTTTATGAAAAAGTGTTTTTTCTGTATTTCAACATGATTTGGAGCTTGTTTATGAAAAAGTGTTTATTTCTGTATTCCAATATTGCAACTTGCTGAAAACTCTGCACAGTGTTCCTATCATCCAGTTCTAACAGTACTGGAAAAAAATCACTTACAGAGTGCTGAAAACATGATTTAGAGCTTGTTTATGGAAAAGTGTTAATTTCTGTATTTCAACATGATTTAGAGCTTGTTTTTGGAAAAGTGTTCATTTCGGTATTTCAACATGATTTAGAGCTTGTTTTTGGAAAAGTGTTTATTTCTGTATTCCAATATTGCAACTTGCTGAAAACTGTCCACAGTGTTCCTATCATCCAGTTCTAAAAGTACTGGGGAAAAAAATCACTTACAGAGTGCTTCAAACATGATTTAGAGCTTGTTTATGGAAAAGTGTTTATTTCTGTATTTCAACATTATTTGGAGCTTGTTTATGAAAAAGTGTTTATTTCTGTATTTCAACATGATTTAGAGCTTGTTTTTGGAAAAGTGTTAATTTCTGTATTTCAACATGATTTAGAGCTTGTTTTTGGAAAAGTGTTCATTTCGGTATTTCAACATGATTTAGAGCTTGTTTTTGGAAAAGTGTTTATTTCTGTATTTCAACATGATTTGGAGCTTGTTTTTGGAAAAGTGTTTATTTCTGTATTCCAATATTGCAACTTGCTGAAAACTGTCCACAGTGTTCCTATCATCCAGTTCTAACAGTACTGGAAAAAAATCACTTACAGAGTGCTGAAAACATGATTTAGAGCTTGTTTATGAAAAAGTGTTTTTTCTGTATTTCAACATGATTTGGAGCTTGTTTATGAAAAAGTGTTTATTTCTGTATTTCACCATGATTTGGAGCTTGTTTTTGGAAAAGTGTTAATTTCTGTATTTCATCATGATTTAGAGCTTGTTTTTGGAAAAGTGTTTATTTCTGTATTCCAATATTGCAACTTGCTGAAAACTGTCCACAGTGTTCCTATCATCCAGTTCTAACAGTACTGGGGAAAAAATCACTTACAGAGTGCTTCAAACATGATTTGGAGCTTGTTTATGAAAAAGTGTTTATTTCTGTATTTCAACATGATTTAGAGCTTGTTTTTGGAAAAGTGTTTATTTCTGTTTTTCAACATGATTTGGAGCTTGTTTTTGGAAAAGTGTTTATTTCTGTATTCCAATATTGCAACTTGCTGAAACCTGTCCACAGTGTTCCTATCATCCAGCTCTAACAGTACTGGAAAAAAAATCACTTACAGAGTGCTGAAAACATGATTTAGAGCTTGTTTATGAAAAAGTGTTTTTTCTGTATTTCAACATGATTTGGAGCTTGTTTATGAAAAAGTGTTTATTTCTGTATTTCAACATGATTTAGAGCTTGTTTTTGGAAAAGTGTTAATTTCTGTATTTCAACATGATTTGGAGCTTGTTTTTGGAAAAGTGTTTATTTCTGTATTCCAATATTGCAACTTGCTGAAACCTGTCCACAGTGTTCCTATCATCCAGTTCTAACAGTACTGGGGAAAAAAACACTTACAGAGTGCTTCAAGCATGATTTAGAGCTTGTTTATGGAAAAGTGTTTATTTCTGTATTTCAACATGATTTAGAGCTTGTTTTTGGAAAAGTGTTTATTTCTGTATTCCAATATTGCAACTTGCTGAAAACTGTCCACAGTGTTCATATCATCCAGTTCTAACAGTACTGGGGGGAAAAATCACTTACAGAGTGCTTCAAACATGATTTAGAGCTTGTTTATGGAAAAGTGTTTATTTCTGTATTTCAACATGATTTGGAGCTTGTTTATGAAAAAGTGTTTATTTCTGTATTTCAACATGATTTAGAGCTTGTTTTTGGAAAAGTGTTAATTTCTGTATTTCAACATGATTTAGAGCTTGTTTTTGGAAAAGTGTTCATTTCGGTATTTCAACATGATTTAGAGCTTGTTTTTGGAAAAGTGTTTATTTCTGTATTTCAACATGATTTGGAGCTTGTTTTTGGAAAAGTGTTTATTTCTGTATTCCAATATTGCAACTTGCTGAAAACTGTCCACAGTGTTCCTATCATCCAGTTCTAACAGTACTGGAAAAAAATCACTTACAGAGTGCTGAAAACATGATTTAGAGCTTGTTTATGAAAAAGTGTTTTTTCTGTATTTCAACATGATTTGGAGCTTGTTTATGAAAAAGTGTTTATTTCTGTATTTCACCATGATTTGGAGCTTGTTTTTGGAAAAGTGTTAATTTCTGTATTTCATCATGATTTAGAGCTTGTTTTTGGAAAAGTGTTTATTTCTGTATTCCAATATTGCAACTTGCTGAAAACTGTCCACAGTGTTCCTATCATCCAGTTCTAACAGTACTGGGGAAAAAATCACTTACAGAGTGCTTCAAACATGATTTGGAGCTTGTTTATGAAAAAGTGTTTATTTCTGTATTTCAACATGATTTAGAGCTTGTTTTTGGAAAAGTGTTTACTTCTGTTTTTCAACATGATTTGGAGCTTGTTTTTGGAAAAGTGTTTATTTCTGTATTCCAATATTGCAACTTGCTGAAACCTGTCCACAGTGTTCCTATCATCCAGCTCTAACAGTACTGGAAAAAAAATCACTTACAGAGTGCTGAAAACATGATTTAGAGCTTGTTTATGAAAAAGTGTTTTTTCTGTATTTCAACATGATTTGGAGCTTGTTTATGAAAAAGTGTTTATTTCTGTATTTCAACATGATTTAGAGCTTGTTTTTGGAAAAGTGTTAATTTCTGTATTTCAACATGATTTGGAGCTTGTTTTTGGAAAAGTGTTTATTTCTGTATTCCAATATTGCAACTTGCTGAAACCTGTCCACAGTGTTCCTATCATCCAGTTCTAACAGTACTGGGGAAAAAAACACTTACAGAGTGCTTCAAGCATGATTTAGAGCTTGTTTATGGAAAAGTGTTTATTTCTGTATTTCAACATGATTTAGAGCTTGTTTTTGGAAAAGTGTTTATTTCTGTATTCCAATATTGCAACTTGCTGAAAACTGTCCACAGTGTTCATATCATCCAGTTCTAACAGTACTGGGGGGAAAAATCACTTACAGAGTGCTTCAAACATGATTTAGAGCTTGTTTATGGAAAAGTGTTTATTTCTGTATTTCAACATGATTTGGAGCTTGTTTATGAAAAAGTGTTTATTTCTGTATTTCAACATGATTTAGAGCTTGTTTATGGAAAAGTGTGTATTTCTGTATTTCAACATGATTTAGAGCTTGTTTTTGGAAAAGTGTTAATTTCTGTATTTCAACATGATTTAGAGCTTGTTTTTGGAAAACTGTTCATTTCTGTATTTCAACATGATTTAGAGCTTGTTTTTGGAAAAGTGTTAATTTCGGTATTTCAACATGATTTAGAGCTTGTTTTTGGAAAAGTGTTTATTTCTGTATTTCAACATGATTTGGAGCTTGTTTTTGGAAAAGTGTTTATTTCTGTATTCCAATATTGCAACTTGCTGAAACCTGTCCACAGTGTTCCTATCATCCAGCTCTAACAGTACTGGAAAAAAAATCACTTACAGAGTGCTGAAAACATGATTTGGAGCTTGTTTATGAAAAAATGTTTATTTCAATATTTCACCATGATTTGGAGCTTGTTTTTGGAAAAGTGTTAATTTATCTATTTCACCATGATTTGGAGCTTGTTTTTGGAAAAGTGTTCATTTCTGTATTTCAACATGATTTGGAGCTTGTTTTTGGAAAAGTGTTTATTTCTGTATTCCAATATTGCAACTTGCTGAAAACTGTCCACAGTGTTCCTATCATCCAGTTCTAACAGTACTGGGGAAAATAATCGCTTACAGAGTGTTTCAAACATGATTTAGAGCTTGTTTATGGAAAAGTGTTTATTTCTGTATTTCAACATGATTTGGAGCTTGTTTATGAAAAAGTGTTTATTTCTGTATTTCAACATGATTTAGAGCTTGTTTATGGAAAAGTGTGTATTTCTGTATTTCAACATGATTTAGAGCTTGTTTTTGGAAAAGTGTTAATTTCTGTATTTCAACATGATTTAGAGCTTGTTTTTGGAAAACTGTTCATTTCTGTATTTCAACATGATTTAGAGCTTGTTTTTGGAAAAGTGTGTATTTCTGTATTTCAACATGATTTAGAGCTTGTTTTTGGAAAAGTGTTAATTTCTGTATTTCAACATGATTTAGAGCTTGTTTTTGGAAAACTGTTCATTTCTGTATTTCAACATGATTTAGAGCTTGTTTTTGGAAAAGTGTTCATTTCGGTATTTCAACATGATTTAGAGCTTGTTTTTGGAAAAGTGTTTATTTCTGTATTTCAACATGATTTGGAGCCTGTTTTTGGAAAAGTGTTTATTTCTGTATTCCAATATTGCAACTTGCTGAAACCTGTCCACAGTGTTCCTATCATCCAGCTATAACAGTACTGGAAAAAAATTCACTTACAGAGTGCTGAAAACATGATTTGGAGCTTGTTTATGAAAAAATGTTTATTTCAATATTTCACCATGATTTGGAGCTTGTTTTTGGAAAAGTGTTAATTTATCTATTTCACCATGATTTGGAGCTTGTTTTTGGAAAAGTGTTCATTTCTGTATTTCAACATGATTTGGAGCTTGTTTTTGGAAAAGTGTTTATTTCTGTATTCCAATATTGCAACTTGCTGAAAACTGTCCACAGTGTTCCTATCATCCAGTTCTAACAGTACTGGGGAAAATAATCGCTTACAGAGTGTTTCAAACATGATTTAGAGCTTGTTTATGGAAAAGTGTTTATTTCTGTATTTCAACATGATTTGGAGCTTGTTTATGAAAAAGTGTTTATTTCTGTATTTCAACATGATTTGGAGCTTGTTTATGGAAAAGTGTGTATTTCTGTATTTCAACATGATTTAGAGCTTGTTTTTGGAAAAGTGTTAATTTCTGTATTTCAACATGATTTAGAGCTTGTTTTTGGAAAACTGTTCATTTCTGTATTTCAACATGATTTAGAGCTTGTTTTTGGAAAAGTGTGTATTTCTGTATTTCAACATGATTTAGAGCTTGTTTTTGGAAAAGTGTTAATTTCTGTATTTCAACATGATTTAGAGCTTGTTTTTGGAAAACTGTTCATTTCTGTATTTCAACATGATTTAGAGCTTGTTTTTGGAAAAGTGTTCATTTCGGTATTTCAACATGATTTAGAGCTTGTTTTTGGAAAAGTGTTTATTTCTGTATTTCAACATGATTTGGAGCCTGTTTTTGGAAAAGTGTTTATTTCTGTATTCCAATATTGCAACTTGCTGAAACCTGTCCACAGTGTTCCTATCATCCAGCTATAACAGTACTGGAAAAAAATTCACTTACAGAGTGCTGAAAACATGATTTGGAGCTTGTTTATGAAAAAATGTTTATTTCAATATTTCACCATGATTTGGAGCTTGTTTTTGGAAAAGTGTTAATTTCTCTATTTCACCATGATTTGGAGCTTGTTTTTGGAAAAGTGTTCATTTCTGTATTTCAACATGATTTGGAGCTTGTTTTTGGAAAAGTGTTTATTTCTGTATTCCAATATTGCAACTTGCTGAAAACTGTCCACAGTGTTCCTATCATCCAGTTCTAACAGTACTGGGGAAAAAATCACTTACAGAGTGCTTCAAACATGATTTAGAGCTTGTTTATGGAAAAGTGTTTATTTCTGTATTCCAACATGATTTGGAGCTTGTTATTGAAAAAGTGTTTATTTTTGTATTTCAACATGATTTGGAGCTTGTTTATGAAAAAGTGTTAATTTCTGTATTTCAACATGATTTAGAGCTTGTTTTTGGAAAACTGTTCATTTCTGTATTTCAACATGATTTAGAGCTTGTTTTTGGAAAAGTGTGTATTTCTGTATTTCAACATGATTTAGAGCTTGTTTTTGGAAAAGTGTTAATTTCTGTATTTCAACATGATTTAGAGCTTGTTTTTGGAAAACTGTTCATTTCTGTATTTCAACATGATTTAGAGCTTGTTTTTGGAAAAGTGTTCATTTCGGTATTTCAACATGATTTAGAGCTTGTTTTTGGAAAAGTGTTTATTTCTGTATTTCAACATGATTTGGAGCCTGTTTTTGGAAAAGTGTTTATTTCTGTATTCCAATATTGCAACTTGCTGAAACCTGTCCACAGTGTTCCTATCATCCAGCTATAACAGTACTGGAAAAAAATTCACTTACAGAGTGCTGAAAACATGATTTGGAGCTTGTTTATGAAAAAATGTTTATTTCAATATTTCACCATGATTTGGAGCTTGTTTTTGGAAAAGTGTTAATTTCTCTATTTCACCATGATTTGGAGCTTGTTTTTGGAAAAGTGTTCATTTCTGTATTTCAACATGATTTGGAGCTTGTTTTTGGAAAAGTGTTTATTTCTGTATTCCAATATTGCAACTTGCTGAAAACTGTCCACAGTGTTCCTATCATCCAGTTCTAACAGTACTGGGGAAAAAATCACTTACAGAGTGCTTCAAACATGATTTAGAGCTTGTTTATGGAAAAGTGTTTATTTCTGTATTTCAACATGATTTGGAGCTTGTTATTGAAAAAGTGTTTATTTTTGTATTTCAACATGATTTGGAGCTTGTTTATGAAAAAGTGTTAATTTCTGTATTTCAACATGATTTAGAGCTTGTTTTTGGAAAACTGTTCATTTCTGTATTTCAACATGATTTAGAGCTTGTTTTTGGAAAAGTGTGTATTTCTGTATTTCAACATGATTTAGAGCTTGTTTTTGGAAAAGTGTTAATTTCTGTATTTCAACATGATTTAGAGCTTGTTTTTGGAAAACTGTTCATTTCTGTATTTCAACATGATTTAGAGCTTGTTTTTGGAAAAGTGTTCATTTCGGTATTTCAACATGATTTAGAGCTTGTTTTTGGAAAAGTGTTTATTTCTGTATTTCAACATGATTTGGAGCCTGTTTTTGGAAAAGTGTTTATTTCTGTATTCCAATATTGCAACTTGCTGAAACCTGTCCACAGTGTTCCTATCATCCAGCTATAACAGTACTGGAAAAAAATTCACTTACAGAGTGCTGAAAACATGATTTGGAGCTTGTTTATGAAAAAATGTTTATTTCAATATTTCACCATGATTTGGAGCTTGTTTTTGGAAAAGTGTTAATTTCTCTATTTCACCATGATTTGGAGCTTGTTTTTGGAAAAGTGTTCATTTCTGTATTTCAACATGATTTGGAGCTTGTTTTTGGAAAAGTGTTTATTTCTGTATTCCAATATTGCAACTTGCTGAAAACTGTCCACAGTGTTCCTATCATCCAGTTCTAACAGTACTGGGGAAAAAATCACTTACAGAGTGCTTCAAACATGATTTAGAGCTTGTTTATGGAAAAGTGTTTATTTCTGTATTTCAACATGATTTGGAGCTTGTTATTGAAAAAGTGTTTATTTTTGTATTTCAACATGATTTGGAGCTTGTTTATGAAAAAGTGTTTATTTCTGTATTTCAACATGATTTAGAGCTTGTTTTTGGAAAAGTGTTCATTTCTGTATTTCAACATGATTTAGAGCTTGTTTTTGGAAAAGTGTTTATTTCTGTTTTTCAACATGATTTAGAGCTTGTTTTTGGAAAATTGTTCATTTCTGTATTTCAACATGATTTAGAGCTTGTTTTTGGAAAAGTGTTTATTTCTGTTTTTCAACATGATTTGGAGCTTGTTTTTGGAAAAGTGTTTATTTCTGTATTCCAATATTGCAACTTGCTGAAACCTGTCCACAGTGTTCCTATCATCCAGCTCTAACAGTACTGGAAAAAAAATCACTTACAGAGTGCTGAAAACATGATTTAGAGCTTGTTTATGAAAAAGTGTTTTTTCTGTATTTCAACATGATTTGGAGCTTGTTTATGAAAAAGTGTTTATTTCTGTATTTCAACATGATTTAGAGCTTGTTTTTGGAAAAGTGTTTATTTCTGTTTTTCAACATGATTTGGAGCTTGTTTTTGGAAAAGTGTTTATTTCTGTATTCCAATATTGCAACTTGCTGAAACCTGTCCACAGTGTTCCTATCATCCAGCTCTAACAGTACTGGAAAAAAAATCACTTACAGAGTGCTGAAAACATGATTTAGAGCTTGTTTATGAAAAAGTGTTTTTTCTGTATTTCAACATGATTTGGAGCTTGTTTATGAAAAAGTGTTTATTTCTGTATTTCAACATGATTTAGAGCTTGTTTTTGGAAAAGTGTTAATTTCTGTATTTCAACATGATTTGGAGCTTGTTTTTGTAAAAGTGTTTATTTCTGTATTCCAATATTGCAACTTGCTGAAACCTGTCCACAGTGTTCCTATCATCCAGTTCTAACAGTACTGGGGAAAAAAACACTTACAGAGTGCTTCAAGCATGATTTAGAGCTTGTTTATGGAAAAGTGTTTATTTCTGTATTTCAACATGATTTAGAGCTTGTTTTTGGAAAAGTGTTTATTTCTGTATTCCAATATTGCAACTTGCTGAAAACTGTCCACAGTGTTCCTATCATCCAGTTCTAACAGTACTGGGGGGAAAAATCACTTACAGAGTGCTTCAAACATGATTTAGAGCTTGTTTATGGAAAAGTGTTTATTTCTGTATTTCAACATGATTTGGAGCTTGTTTATGAAAAAGTGTTTATTTCTGTATTTCAACATGATTTAGAGCTTGTTTATGGAAAAGTGTGTATTTCTGTATTTCAACATGATTTAGAGCTTGTTTTTGGAAAAGTGTTAATTTCTGTGTTTCAACATGATTTAGAGCTTGTTTTTGGAAAACTGTTCATTTCTGTATTTCAACATGATTTAGAGCTTGTTTTTGGAAAAGTGTTCATTTCGGTATTTCAACATGATTTAGAGCTTGTTTTTGGAAAAGTGTTTATTTCTGTATTCCAATATTGCAACTTGCTGAAAACTGTCCACAGTGTTCCTATCATCCAGTTCTAACAGTACTGGGGAAAATAATCGCTTACAGAGTGTTTCAAACATGATTTAGAGCTTGTTTATGGAAAAGTGTTTATTTCTGTATTTCAACATGATTTGGAGCCTGTTTTTGGAAAAGTGTTTATTTCTGTATTCCAATATTGCAACTTGCTGAAACCTGTCCACAGTGTTCCTATCATCCAGCTATAACAGTACTGGAAAAAAATTCACTTACAGAGTGCTGAAAACATGATTTGGAGCTTGTTTATGAAAAAATGTTTATTTCAATATTTCACCATGATTTGGAGCTTGTTTTTGGAAAAGTGTTAATTTCTCTATTTCACCATGATTTGGAGCTTGTTTTTGGAAAAGTGTTCATTTCTGTATTTCAACATGATTTGGAGCTTGTTTTTGGAAAAGTGTTTATTTCTGTATTCCAATATTGCAACTTGCTGAAAACTGTCCACAGTGTTCCTATCATCCAGTTCTAACAGTACTGGGGAAAAAATCACTTACAGAGTGCTTCAAACATGATTTAGAGCTTGTTTATGGAAAAGTGTTTATTTCTGTATTTCAACATGATTTGGAGCTTGTTATTGAAAAAGTGTTTATTTTTGTATTTCAACATGATTTGGAGCTTGTTTATGAAAAAGTGTTTATTTCTGTATTTCAACATGATTTAGAGCTTGTTTTTGGAAAAGTGTTCATTTCTGTATTTCAACATGATTTAGAGCTTGTTTTTGGAAAAGTGTTTATTTCTGTTTTTCAACATGATTTAGAGCTTGTTTTTGGAAAAGTGTTCATTTCTGTATTTCAACATGATTTAGAGCTTGTTTTTGGAAAAGTGTTTATTTCTGTTTTTCAACATGATTTGGAGCTTGTTTTTGGAAAAGTGTTTATTTCTGTATTCCAATATTGCAACTTGCTGAAACCTGTCCACAGTGTTCCTATCATCCAGCTCTAACAGTACTGGAAAAAAAATCACTTACAGAGTGCTGAAAACATGATTTAGAGCTTGTTTATGAAAAAGTGTTTTTTCTGTATTTCAACATGATTTGGAGCTTGTTTATGAAAAAGTGTTTATTTCTGTATTTCAACATGATTTGGAGCTTGTTTTTGGAAAAGTGTTTATTTCTGTATTCCAATATTGCAACTTGCTGAAACCTGTCCACAGTGTTCCTATCATCCAGCTCTAACAGTACTGGAAAAAAAATCACTTACAGAGTGCTGAAAACATGATTTAGAGCTTGTTTATGAAAAAGTGTTTTTTCTGTATTTCAACATGATTTGGAGCTTGTTTTTGGAAAAGTGTTTATTTCTGTATTCCAATATTGCAACTTGCTGAAACCTGTCCACAGTGTTCCTATCATCCAGCTATAACAGTACTGGAAAAAAATTCACTTACAGAGTGCTGAAAACATGATTTGGAGCTTGTTTATGAAAAAATGTTTATTTCAATATTTCACCATGATTTGGAGCTTGTTTTTGGAAAAGTGTTAATTTCTCTATTTCACCATGATTTGGAGCTTGTTTTTGGAAAAGTGTTCATTTCTGTATTTCAACATGATTTGG
Source organism: Salvelinus fontinalis (assembly GCF_029448725.1). NCBI lineage: Eukaryota > Metazoa > Chordata > Actinopteri > Salmoniformes > Salmonidae > Salvelinus > Salvelinus fontinalis. Next base: position 387,018 of record NW_026600272.1, read on the forward strand.
AGCTTGTTTTTGGAAAAGTGTTTATTTCTGTATTCCAATATTGCAACTTGCTGAAAACTGTCCACAGTGTTCCTATCATCCAGTTCTAACAGTACTGGGGAAAAAATCACTTACAGAGTGCTTCAAACATGATTTAGAGCTTGTTTATGGAAAAGTGTTTATTTCTGTATTTCAACATGATTTGGAGCTTGTTATTGAAAAAGTGTTTATTTTTGTATTTCAACATGATTTGGAGCTTGTTTATGAAAAAGTGTTTATTTCTGTATTTCAACATGATTTAGAGCTTGTTTTTGGAAAAGTGTTCATTTCTGTATTTCAACATGATTTAGAGCTTGTTTTTGGAAAAGTGTTTATTTCTGTTTTTCAACATGATTTAGAGCTTGTTTTTGGAAAAGTGTTCATTTCTGTATTTCAACATGATTTAGAGCTTGTTTTTGGAAAAGTGTTTATTTCTGTTTTTCAACATGATTTGGAGCTTGTTTTTGGAAAAGTGTTTATTTCTGTATTCCAATATTGCAACTTGCTGAAACCTGTCCACAGTGTTCCTATCATCCAGCTCTAACAGTACTGGAAAAAAAATCACTTACAGAGTGCTGAAAACATGATTTAGAGCTTGTTTATGAAAAAGTGTTTTTTCTGTATTTCAACATGATTTGGAGCTTGTTTATGAAAAAGTGTTTATTTCTGTATTTCAACATGATTTAGAGCTTGTTTTTGGAAAAGTGTTTATTTCTGTTTTTCAACATGATTTGGAGCTTGTTTTTGGAAAAGTGTTTATTTCTGTATTCCAATATTGCAACTTGCTGAAACCTGTCCACAGTGTTCCTATCATCCAGCTCTAACAGTACTGGAAAAAAAATCACTTACAGAGTGCTGAAAACATGATTTAGAGCTTGTTTATGAAAAAGTGTTTTTTCTGTATTTCAACATGATTTGGAGCTTGTTTATGAAAAAGTGTTTATTTCTGTATTTCAACATGATTTAGAGCTTGTTTTTGGAAAAGTGTTAATTTCTGTATTTCAACATGATTTGGAGCTTGTTTTTGGAAAAGTGTTTATTTCTGTATTCCAATATTGCAACTTGCTGAAACCTGTCCACAGTGTTCCTATCATCCAGTTCTAACAGTACTGGGGAAAAAAACACTTACAGAGTGCTTCAAGCATGATTTAGAGCTTGTTTATGGAAAAGTGTTTATTTCTGTATTTCAACATGATTTAGAGCTTGTTTTTGGAAAAGTGTTTATTTCTGTATTCCAATATTGCAACTTGCTGAAAACTGTCCACAGTGTTCCTATCATCCAGCTATAACAGTACTGGGGGGAAAAATCACTTACAGAGTGCTTCAAACATGATTTAGAGCTTGTTTATGGAAAAGTGTTTATTTCTGTATTTCAACATGATTTGGAGCTTGTTTATGAAAAAGTGTTTATTTCTGTATTTCAACATGATTTAGAGCTTGTTTATGGAAAAGTGTGTATTTCTGTATTTCAACATGATTTAGAGCTTGTTTTTGGAAAAGTGTTAATTTCTGTGTTTCAACATGATTTAGAGCTTGTTTTTGGAAAACTGTTCATTTCTGTATTTCAACATGATTTAGAGCTTGTTTTTGGAAAAGTGTTCATTTCGGTATTTCAACATGATTTAGAGCTTGTTTTTGGAAAAGTGTTTATTTCTGTATTTCAACATGATTTGGAGCTTGTTTTTGGAAAAGTGTTTATTTCTGTATTCCAATATTGCAACTTGCTGAAACCTGTCCACAGTGTTCCTATCATCCAGCTCTAACAGTACTGGAAAAAAAATCACTTACAGAGTGCTGAAAACATGATTTGGAGCTTGTTTATGAAAAAATGTTTATTTCAATATTTCACCATGATTTGGAGCTTGTTTTTGGAAAAGTGTTAATTTATCTATTTCACCATGATTTGGAGCTTGTTTTTGGAAAAGTGTTCATTTCTGTATTTCAACATGATTTGGAGCTTGTTTTTGGAAAAGTGTTTATTTCTGTATTCCAATATTGCAACTTGCTGAAAACTGTCCACAGTGTTCCTATCATCCAGTTCTAACAGTACTGGGGAAAAAAATCACTTACAGAGTGCTTCAAACATGATTTAGAGCTTGTTTATGGAAAAGTGTTTATTTCTGTATTTCAACATGATTTAGAGCTTGTTTTTGGAAAAGTGTTTATTTCTGTATTCCAATATTGCAACTTGCTGAAAACTGTCCACAGTGTACCTATCATCCAGTTCTAACAGTACTGGGGAAAATAATCGCTTACAGAGTGTTTCAAACATGATTTAGAGCTTGTTTATGGAAAAGTGTTTATTTCTGTATTTCAACATGATTTGGAGCTTGTTTATGAAAAAGTGTTTATTTCTGTATTTCAACATGATTTAGAGCTTGTTTATGGAAAAGTGTGTATTTCTGTATTTCAACATGATTTAGAGCTTGTTTTTGGAAAAGTGTTAATTTCTGTATTTCAACATGATTTAGAGCTTGTTTTTGGAAAACTGTTCATTTCTGTATTTCAACATGATTTAGAGCTTGTTTTTGGAAAAGTGTTCATTTCGGTATTTCAACATGATTTAGAGCTTGTTTTTGGAAAAGTGTTTATTTCTGTATTTCAACATGATTTGGAGCCTGTTTTTGGAAAAGTGTTTATTTCTGTATTCCAATATTGCAACTTGCTGAAACCTGTCCACAGTGTTCCTATCATCCAGCTATAACAGTACTGGAAAAAAATTCACTTACAGAGTGCTGAAAACATGATTTGGAGCTTGTTTATGAAAAAATGTTTATTTCAATATTTCACCATGATTTGGAGCTTGTTTTTGGAAAAGTGTTAATTTCTCTATTTCACCATGATTTGAAGCTTGTTTTTGGAAAAGTGTTCATTTCTGTATTTCAACATGATTTGGAGCTTGTTTTTGGAAAAGTGTTTATTTCTGTATTCCAATATTGCAACTTGCTGAAACCTGTCCACAGTGTTCCTATCATCCAGTTCTAACAGTACTGGGGAAAAAAACACTTACAGAGTGCTTCAAGCATGATTTAGAGCTTGTTTATGGAAAAGTGTTTATTTCTGTATTTCAACATGATTTAGAGCTTGTTTTTGGAAAAGTGTTTATTTCTGTATTCCAATATTGCAACTTGCTGAAAACTGTCCACAGTGTTCCTATCATCCAGTTCTAACAGTACTGGGGGGAAAAATCACTTACAGAGTGCTTCAAACATGATTTAGAGCTTGTTTATGGAAAAGTGTTTATTTCTGTATTTCAACATGATTTGGAGCTTGTTTATGAAAAAGTGTTTATTTCTGTATTTCAACATGATTTAGAGCTTGTTTATGGAAAAGTGTGTATTTCTGTATTTCAACATGATTTAGAGCTTGTTTTTGGAAAAGTGTTAATTTCTGTATTTCAACATGATTTAGAGCTTGTTTTTGGAAAACTGTTCATTTCTGTATTTCAACATGATTTAGAGCTTGTTTTTGGAAAAGTGTTCATTTCGGTATTTCAACATGATTTAGAGCTTGTTTTTGGAAAAGTGTTTATTTCTGTATTTCAACATGATTTGGAGCTTGTTTTTGGAAAAGTGTTTATTTCTGTATTCCAATATTGCAACTTGCTGAAACCTGTCCACAGTGTTCCTATCATCCAGCTCTAACAGTACTGGAAAAAAAATCACTTACAGAGTGCTGAAAACATGATTTGGAGCTTGTTTATGAAAAAATGTTTATTTCAATATTTCACCATGATTTGGAGCTTGTTTTTGGAAAAGTGTTAATTTATCTATTTCACCATGATTTGGAGCTTGTTTTTGGAAAAGTGTTCATTTCTGTATTTCAACATGATTTGGAGCTTGTTTTTGGAAAAGTGTTTATTTCTGTATTCCAATATTGCAACTTGCTGAAAACTGTCCACAGTGTTCCTATCATCCAGTTCTAACAGTACTGGGGAAAATAATCGCTTACAGAGTGTTTCAAACATGATTTAGAGCTTGTTTATGGAAAAGTGTTTATTTCTGTATTTCAACATGATTTGGAGCTTGTTTATGAAAAAGTGTTTATTTCTGTATTTCAACATGATTTAGAGCTTGTTTATGGAAAAGTGTGTATTTCTGTATTTCAACATGATTTAGAGCTTGTTTTTGGAAAAGTGTTAATTTCTGTATTTCAACATGATTTAGAGCTTGTTTTTGGAAAACTGTTCATTTCTGTATTTCAACATGATTTAGAGCTTGTTTTTGGAAAAGTGTTCATTTCGGTATTTCAACATGATTTAGAGCTTGTTTTTGGAAAAGTGTTTATTTCTGTATTTCAACATGATTTGGAGCTTGTTTTTGGAAAAGTGTTTATTTCTGTATTCCAATATTGCAACTTGCTGAAACCTGTCCACAGTGTTCCTATCATCCAGCTCTAACAGTACTGGAAAAAAAATCACTTACAGAGTGCTGAAAACATGATTTGGAGCTTGTTTATGAAAAAATGTTTATTTCAATATTTCACCATGATTTGGAGCTTGTTTTTGGAAAAGTGTTAATTTATCTATTTCACCATGATTTGGAGCTTGTTTTTGGAAAAGTGTTTATTTCTGTATTCCAATATTGCAACTTGCTGAAAACTGTCCACAGTGTTCCTATCATCCAGTTCTAACAGTACTGGGGAAAAAAAACACTTACAGAGTGCTTCAAACATGATTTAGAGCTTGTTTATGGAAAAGTGTTTATTTCTGTATTTCAACATGATTTAGAGCTTGTTTTTGGAAAAGTGTTTATTTCTGTATTCCAATATTGCAACTTGCTGAAAACTGTCCACAGTGTTCCTATCATCCAGTTCTAACAGTACTGGGGAAAATAATCGCTTACAGAGTGTTTCAAACATGATTTAGAGCTTGTTTATGGAAAAGTGTTTATTTCTGTATTTCAACATGATTTGGAGCTTGTTTATGAAAAAGTGTTTATTTCTGTATTTCAACATGATTTAGAGCTTGTTTATGGAAAAGTGTGTATTTCTGTATTTCAACATGATTTAGAGCTTGTTTTTGGAAAAGTGTTAATTTCTGTATTTCAACATGATTTAGAGCTTGTTTTTGGAAAACTGTTCATTTCTGTATTTCAACATGATTTAGAGCTTGTTTTTGGAAAAGTGTTCATTTCGGTATTTCAACATGATTTAGAGCTTGTTTTTGGAAAAGTGTTTATTTCTGTATTTCAACATGATTTGGAGCCTGTTTTTGGAAAAGTGTTTATTTCTGTATTCCAATATTGCAACTTGCTGAAACCTGTCCACAGTGTTCCTATCATCCAGCTATAACAGTACTGGAAAAAAATTCACTTACAGAGTGCTGAAAACATGATTTGGAGCTTGTTTATGAAAAAATGTTTATTTCAATATTTCACCATGATTTGGAGCTTGTTTTTGGAAAAGTGTTAATTTCTCTATTTCACCATGATTTGGAGCTTGTTTTTGGAAAAGTGTTCATTTCTGTATTTCAACATGATTTGGAGCTTGTTTTTGGAAAAGTGTTTATTTCTGTATTCCAATATTGCAACTTGCTGAAACCTGTCCACAGTGTTCCTATCATCCAGTTCTAACAGTACTGGGGAAAAAAACACTTACAGAGTGCTTCAAGCATGATTTAGAGCTTGTTTATGGAAAAGTGTTTATTTCTGTATTTCAACATGATTTAGAGCTTGTTTTTGGAAAAGTGTTTATTTCTGTATTCCAATATTGCAACTTGCTGAAAACTGTCCACAGTGTTCCTATCATCCAGTTCTAACAGTACTGGGGGGAAAAATCACTTACAGAGTGCTTCAAACATGATTTAGAGCTTGTTTATGGAAAAGTGTTTATTTCTGTATTTCAACATGATTTGGAGCTTGTTTATGAAAAAGTGTTTATTTCTGTATTTCAACATGATTTAGAGCTTGTTTATGGAAAAGTGTGTATTTCTGTATTTCAACATGATTTAGAGCTTGTTTTTGGAAAAGTGTTAATTTCTGTATTTCAACATGATTTAGAGCTTGTTTTTGGAAAACTGTTCATTTCTGTATTTCAACATGATTTAGAGCTTGTTTTTGGAAAAGTGTTCATTTCGGTATTTCAACATGATTTAGAGCTTGTTTTTGGAAAAGTGTTTATTTCTGTATTTCAACATGATTTGGAGCTTGTTTTTGGAAAAGTGTTTATTTCTGTATTCCAATATTGCAACTTGCTGAAACCTGTCCACAGTGTTCCTATCATCCAGCTCTAACAGTACTGGGAAAAAAATCACTTACAGAGTGCTGAAAACATGATTTGGAGCTTGTTTATGAAAAAATGTTTATTTCAATATTTCACCATGATTTGGAGCTTGTTTTTGGAAAAGTGTTAATTTATCTATTTCACCATGATTTGGAGCTTGTTTTTGGAAAAGTGTTCATTTCTGTATTTCAACATGATTTGGAGCTTGTTTTTGGAAAAGTGTTTATTTCTGTATTCCAATATTGCAACTTGCTGAAAACTGTCCACAGTGTTCCTATCATCCAGTTCTAACAGTACTGGGGAAAAAAATCACTTACAGAGTGCTTCAAACATGATTTAGAGCTTGTTTATGGAAAAGTGTTTATTTCTGTATTTCAACATGATTTAGAGCTTGTTTTTGGAAAAGTGTTTATTTCTGTATTCCAATATTGCAACTTGCTGAAAACTGTCCACAGTGTTCCTATCATCCAGTTCTAACAGTACTGGGAAAAAAATCACTTACAGAGTGCTTCAAACATGATTTAGAGCTTGTTTATGGAAAAGTGTTTATTTCTGTATTTCAACATGATTTGGAGCTTGTTTATGAAAAAGTGTTTATTTCTGTATTTCAACATGATTTAGAGCTTGTTTATGGAAAAGTGTGTATTTCTGTATTTCAACATGATTTAGAGCTTGTTTTTGGAAAAGTGTTCATTTCGGTATTTCAACATGATTTAGAGCTTGTTTTTGGAAAAGTGTTTATTTCGGTATTTCAACATGATTTAGAGCTTGTTTTTGGAAAAGTGTTTATTTCTGTATTTCAACATGATTTGGAGCTTGTTTTTGGAAAAGTGTTTATTTCTGTATTCCAATATTGCAACTTGCTGAAACCTGTCCACAGTGTTCCTATCATCCAGCTCTAACAGTACTGGGAAAAAAATCACTTACAGAGTGCTGAAAACATGATTTGGAGCTTGTTTATGAAAAAATGTTTATTTCAATATTTCACCATGATTTGGAGCTTGTTTTTGGAAAAGTGTTAATTTATCTATTTCACCATGATTTGGAGCTTGTTTTTGGAAAAGTGTTCATTTCTGTATTTCAACATGATTTGGAGCTTGTTTTTGGAAAAGTGTTTATTTCTGTATTCCAATATTGCAACTTGCTGAAAACTGTCCACAGTGTTCCTATCATCCAGTTCTAACAGTACTGGGGAAAAAAATCACTTACAGAGTGCTTCAAACATGATTTAGAGCTTGTTTATGGAAAAGTGTTTATTTCTGTATTTCAACATGATTTAGAGCTTGTTTTTGGAAAAGTGTTTATTTCTGTATTCCAATATTGCAACTTGCTGAAAACTGTCCACAGTGTTCCTATCATCCAGTTCTAACAGTACTGGGAAAAAAATCACTTACAGAGTGCTTCAAACATGATTTAGAGCTTGTTTATGGAAAAGTGTTTATTTCTGTATTTCAACATGATTTGGAGCTTGTTTATGAAAAAGTGTTTATTTCTGTATTTCAACATGATTTAGAGCTTGTTTATGGAAAAGTGTGTATTTCTGTATTTCAACATGATTTAGAGCTTGTTTTTGGAAAAGTGTTAATTTCTGTATTTCAACATGATTTAGAGCTTGTTTTTGGAAAACTGTTCATTTCTGTATTTCAACATGATTTAGAGCTTGTTTTTGGAAAAGTGTTCATTTCGGTATTTCAACATGATTTAGAGCTTGTTTTTGGAAAAGTGTTTATTTCTGTATTTCAACATGATTTGGAGCTTGTTTTTGGAAAAGTGTTTATTTCTGTATTCCAATATTGCAACTTGCTGAAACCTGTCCACAGTGTTCCTATCATCCAGCTCTAACAGTACTGGGAAAAAAATCACTTACAGAGTGCTGAAAACATGATTTGGAGCTTGTTTATGAAAAAATGTTTATTTCAATATTTCACCATGATTTGGAGCTTGTTTTTGGAAAAGTGTTAATTTATCTATTTCACCATGATTTGGAGCTTGTTTTTGGAAAAGTGTTCATTTCTGTATTTCAACATGATTTGGAGCTTGTTTTTGGAAAAGTGTTTATTTCTGTATTCCAATATTGCAACTTGCTGAAAACTGTCCACAGTGTTCCTATCATCCAGTTCTAACAGTACTGGGGAAAAAAATCACTTACAGAGTGCTTCAAACATGATTTAGAGCTTGTTTATGGAAAAGTGTTTATTTCTGTATTTCAACATGATTTAGAGCTTGTTTTTGGAAAAGTGTTTATTTCTGTATTCCAATATTGCAACTTGCTGAAAACTGTCCACAGTGTTCCTATCATCCAGTTCTAACAGTACTGGGGAAAATAATCGCTTACAGAGTGTTTCAAACATGATTTAGAGCTTGTTTATGGAAAAGTGTTTATTTCTGTATTTCAACATGATTTGGAGCTTGTTTATGAAAAAAGTGTTTATTTCTGTATTTCAACATGATTTAGAGCTTGTTTATGGAAAAGTGTGTATTTCTGTATTTCAACATGATTTAGAGCTTGTTTTTGGAAAAGTGTTAATTTCTGTATTTCAACATGATTTAGAGCTTGTTTTTGGAAAACTGTTCATTTCTGTATTTCAACATGATTTAGAGCTTGTTTTTGGAAAAGTGTTCATTTCGGTATTTCAACATGATTTAGAGCTTGTTTTTGGAAAAGTGTTTATTTCTGTATTTCAACATGATTTGGAGCCTGTTTTTGGAAAAGTGTTTATTTCTGTATTCCAATATTGCAACTTGCTGAAACCTGTCCACAGTGTTCCTATCATCCAGCTATAACAGTACTGGAAAAAAATTCACTTACAGAGTGCTGAAAACATGATTTGGAGCTTGTTTATGAAAAAATGTTTATTTCAATATTTCACCATGATTTGGAGCTTGTTTTTGGAAAAGTGTTAATTTCTCTATTTCACCATGATTTGGAGCTTGTTTTTGGAAAAGTGTTCATTTCTGTATTTCAACATGATTTGGAGCTTGTTTTTGGAAAAGTGTTTATTTCTGTATTCCAATATTGCAACTTGCTGAAACCTGTCCACAGTGTTCCTATCATCCAGTTCTAACAGTACTGGGGAAAAAAACACTTACAGAGTGCTTCAAGCATGATTTAGAGCTTGTTTATGGAAAAGTGTTTATTTCTGTATTTCAACATGATTTAGAGCTTGTTTTTGGAAAAGTGTTTATTTCTGTATTCCAATATTGCAACTTGCTGAAAACTGTCCACAGTGTTCCTATCATCCAGTTCTAACAGTACTGGGGGGAAAAATCACTTACAGAGTGCTTCAAACATGATTTAGAGCTTGTTTATGGAAAAGTGTTTATTTCTGTATTTCAACATGATTTGGAGCTTGTTTATGAAAAAGTGTTTATTTCTGTATTTCAACATGATTTAGAGCTTGTTTATGGAAAAGTTTGTATTTCTGTATTTCAACATGATTTAGAGCTTGTTTTTGGAAAAGTGTTAATTTCTGTATTTCAACATGATTTAGAGCTTGTTTTTGGAAAACTGTTCATTTCTGTATTTCAACATGATTTAGAGCTTGTTTTTGGAAAAGTGTTCATTTCGGTATTTCAACATGATTTAGAGCTTGTTTTTGGAAAAGTGTTTATTTCTGTATTTCAACATGATTTGGAGCTTGTTTTTGGAAAAGTGTTTATTTCTGTATTCCAATATTGCAACTTGCTGAAACCTGTCCACAGTGTTCCTATCATCCAGCTCTAACAGTACTGGGAAAAAAATCACTTACAGAGTGCTGAAAACATGATTTGGAGCTTGTTTATGAAAAAATGTTTATTTCAATATTTCACCATGATTTGGAGCTTGTTTTTGGAAAAGTGTTAATTTATCTATTTCACCATGATTTGGAGCTTGTTTTTGGAAAAGTGTTCATTTCTGTATTTCAACATGATTTGGAGCTTGTTTTTGGAAAAATGTTTATTTCTGTATTCCAATATTGCAACTTGCTGAAAACTGTCCACAGTGTTCCTATCATCCAGTTCTAACAGTACTGGGGAAAAAAATCACTTACAGAGTGCTTCAAACATGATTTAGAGCTTGTTTATGGAAAAGTGTTTATTTCTGTATTTCAACATGATTTAGAGCTTGTTTTTGGAAAAGTGTTTATTTCTGTATTCCAATATTGCAACTTGCTGAAAACTGTCCACAGTGTTCCTATCATCCAGTTCTAACAGTACTGGGGAAAATAATCGCTTACAGAGTGTTTCAAACATGATTTAGAGCTTGTTTATGGAAAAGTGTTTATTTCTGTATTTCAACATGATTTGGAGCTTGTTTATGAAAAAATGTTTATTTCAATATTTCACCATGATTTGGAGCTTGTTTTTGGAAAAGTGTTAATTTCTCTATTTCACCATGATTTGGAGCTTGTTTTTGGAAAAGTGTTCATTTCTGTATTTCAACATGATTTGGAGCTTGTTTTTGGAAAAGTGTTTATTTCTGTATTCCAATATTGCAACTTGCTGAAACCTGTCCACAGTGTTCCTATCATCCAGTTCTAACAGTACTGGGGAAAAAAACACTTACAGAGTGCTTCAAGCATGATTTAGAGCTTGTTTATGGAAAAGTGTTTATTTCTGTATTTCAACATGATTTAGAGCTTGTTTTTGGAAAAGTGTTTATTTCTGTTTTTCAACATGATTTGGAGCTTGTTTTTGGAAAAGTGTTTATTTCTGTATTCCAATATTGCAACTTGCTGAAACCTGTCCACAGTGTTCCTATCATCCAGCTCTAACAGTACTGGGAAAAAAATCACTTACAGAGTGCTGAAAACATGATTTAGAGCTTGTTTATGAAAAAGTGTTTTTTCTGTATTTCAACATGATTTGGAGCTTGTTTATGAAAAAGTGTTTATTTCTGTATTTCAACATGATTTAGAGCTTGTTTTTGGAAAAGTGTTAATTTCTGTATTTCAACATGATTTGGAGCTTGTTTTTGGAAAAGTGTTTATTTCTGTATTCCAATATTGCAACTTGCTGAAACCTGTCCACAGTGTTCCTATCATCCAGTTCTAACAGTACTGGGGAAAAAAACACTTACAGAGTGCTTCAAGCATGATTTAGAGCTTGTTTATGGAAAAGTGTTAATTTCTGTATTTCAACATGATTTAGAGCTTGTTTTTGGAAAAGTGTTTATTTCTGTATTCCAATATTGCAACTTGCTGAAAACTGTCCACAGTGTTCCTATCATCCAGTTCTAACAGTACTGGGGAAAAAATCACTTACAGAGTGCTTCAAACATGATTTAGAGCTTGTTTATGGAAAAGTGTTTATTTCTGTATTTCAACATGATTTAGAGCTTGTTTTTGGAAAAGTGTTTATTTCTGTATTCCAATATTGCAACTTGCTGAAAACTGTCCACAGTGTTCCTATCATCCAGTTCTAACAGTACTGGGGAAAATAATCGCTTACAGAGTGTTTCAAACATGATTTAGAGCTTGTTTATGGAAAAGTGTTTATTTCTGTATTTCAACATGATTTGGAGCTTGTTTATGAAAAAGTGTTTATTTCTGTATTTCAACATGATTTAGAGCTTGTTTATGGAAAAGTGTGTATTTCTGTATTTCAACATGATTTAGAGCTTGTTTTTGGAAAAGTGTTAATTTCTGTATTTCAACATGATTTAGAGCTTGTTTTTGGAAAACTGTTCATTTCTGTATTTCAACATGATTTAGAGCTTGTTTTTGGAAAAGTGTTCATTTCGGTATTTCAACATGATTTAGAGCTTGTTTTTGGAAAAGTGTTTATTTCTGTATTTCAACATGATTTGGAGCTTGTTTTTGGAAAAGTGTTTATTTCTGTATTCCAATATTGCAACTTGCTGAAAACTGTCCACAGTGTTCCTATCATCCAGTTCTAACAGTACTTGGAAAAAAATCACTTACAGAGTGCTTCAAACATGATTTCGAGCTTGTTTATGAAAAAGGGTTTATTTCTGTATTTCAAAATGATTTGGAGCTTGTTTTTGGAAAAGTGTTTATTTCTGTATTCCAATATTGCAACTTGCTTAAACCTGTCCACAGTGTTCCTATCATCCAGTTCTAACAGTACTGGAAAAAAATCACTTACAGAGTCCTGAAAACATGATTTAGAGCTTGTTTATGAAAACGTGTTTTTTCTGTATTTCAACATGATTTGGAGCTTGTTTATGAAAAAGTGTCAATTTCTCTATTTCACCATGATTTGGAGCTTGTTTATGAAAAAGTGCTTATTTCTGTATTTCAACATAATTTGGAGCTTGTTTATGAAAAAGTGTTTATTTCTGTATTCCAATTTTGCAAAATGGCTGAAAACTGTCCACAGTGTTCCTATCATCCAGTTCTAACAGAACCGGGGAAAAAATCACTTACAGAGTGCTTCAAACATAATTTCGAGCTTGTTTATGAAAAAGGGTTTATTTCTGTATTTCACCATGATTTGGAGCTTGTTTTTGGAAAAGTGTTTATTTCTGTATTCCAATATTGCAACTTGCTTAAACCTGTCCACAGTGTTCCTATCATCCAGTTCTAACAGTACTGGAAAAAAATCACTTACAGAGTCCTGAAAACATGATTTAGAGCTTGTTTATGAAAACGTGTTTTTTCTGTATTTCAACATGATTTGGAGCTTGTTTATGAAAAAGTGTTAATTTCTCTATTTCACCATGATTTGGAGCTTGTTTATGAAAAAGTGTTAATTTCTGTATTTCAACATAATTTGAAGCTTGTTTATGAAAAAGTGTTTATTTCTGTATTCCAATTTTGCAAAATGGCTGAAAACTGTCCACAGTGTTCCTATCATCCAGTTCTAACAGTACTGGGAAAAAATCACTTACAGAGTGCTGAAAACATGATTTAGAGCTTGTTTATAAAAAAGTGTTTTTTCTGTATTTCAACATGATTTGGAGCTTGTTTATGAAAAAGTGTTTATTTCTGTATTTCACCATGATTTGTAGCTTGTTTTTGGAAAAGTGTTAATTTCTCTATTTCACCATGATTTGGAGCTTGTTTTTGGAAAAGTGTTCATTTCTGTATTTCAACATGATTTGGAGCTTGTTTTTGGAAAAGTGTTTATTTCTGTATTCCAATATTGCAACTTGCTGAAAACTGTCCACAGTGTTCCTATCATCCAGTTCTAACAGTACTGGGGAAAAAATCACTTACAGAGTGCTTCAAACATGATTTAGAGCTTGTTTATGAAAAAGTGTTTATTTCTGTATTTCAACATGATTTGGAGCTTGTTTATGAAAAAGTGTTTATTTCTGTATTTCACCATGATTTGGAGCTTGTTTTTGGAAAAGTGTTTATTTCTGTATTCCAATATTGCAACTTGCTGAAAACTGTCCACAGTGTTCCTATCATCCAGTTCTAACAGTACTGGGAAAAAAATCACTTACAGAGTGCTTCAAACATGATTTAGAGCTTGTTTATGGAAAAGTGTTTATTTCTGTATTTCAACATGATTTGGTGCTTGTTTATGAAAAAGTGTTTATTTCTGTATTTCAACATTATTTAGAGCTTGTTTTTGGAATAGTGTGTATTTCTGTATTTCAACATGATTTAGAGCTTGTTTTTGGAAAAGTGTTAATTTCTGTATTTCAACATGATTTAGAGCTTGTTTTTGGAAAAGTGTTCATTTCTGTATTTCAACATGATTTAGAGCTTGTTTTTGGAAAAGTGTATTTCTGTATTTAAACATGATTTGGAGCTTGTTTTTGGAAAAGTGTTTATACCTGTATTTCAACATGATTTGGAGCTTGTTTTTGGAAAAGTGTTAATTTCTGTATTTCATCATGATTTAGAGCTTGTTTTTGGAAAAGTGTTTATTTCTGTATTCCAATATTGCAACTTGCTGAAAACTGTCCACAGTGTTCCTATCATCCAGTTCTAACAGTACTGGGGAAAATAATCGCTTACAGAGTGTTTCAAACATGATTTAGAGCTTGTTTATGGAAAAGTGTTTATTTCTGTATTTCAACATGATTTGGAGCTTGTTTATGAAAAAGTGTTTATTTCTGTATTTCAACATGATTTAGAGCTTGTTTATGGAAAAGTGTGTATTTCTGTATTTCAACATGATTTAGAGCTTGTTTTTGGAAAAGTGTTAATTTCTGTATTTCAACATGATTTAGAGCTTGTTTTTGGAAAACTGTTCATTTCTGTATTTCAACATGATTTAGAGCTTGTTTTTGGAAAAGTGTTCATTTCGGTATTTCAACATGATTTAGAGCTTGTTTTTGGAAAAGTGTTTATTTCTGTATTTCAACATGATTTGGAGCCTGTTTTTGGAAAAGTGTTTATTTCTGTATTCCAATATTGCAACTTGCTGAAACCTGTCCACAGTGTTCCTATCATCCAGCTCTAACAGTACTGGAAAAAAATTCACTTACAGAGTGCTCAAAACATGATTTGGAGCTTGTTTATGAAAAAATGTTTATTTCAATATTTCACCATGATTTGGAGCTTGTTTTTGGAAAAGTGTTAATTTCTCTATTTCACCATGATTTGGAGCTTGTTTTTGGAAAAGTGTTCATTTCTGTATTTCAACATGATTTGGAGCTTGTTTATGAAAAAGTGTTCATTTCTGTATTTCAACATGATTTGGAGCTTGTTTATGAAAAAGTGTTCATTTCTGTATTTCAACATGATTTGGAGCTTGTTTTTGGAAAAGTGTTTATTTCTGTATTCCAATATTGCAACTTGCTGAAAACTGTCCACAGTGTTCCTATCATCCAGTTCTAACAGTACTGGGGAAAAAATCACTTACAGAGTGCTTCAAACATGATTTAGAGCTTGTTTATGAAAAAGTGTTTATTTCTGTATTTCAACATGATTTGGAGCTTGTTTATGAAAAAGTGTTTATTTCTGTATTTCACCATGATTTGGAGCTTGTTTTTGGAAAAGTGTTTATTTCTGTATTCCAATATTGCAACTTGCTGAAAACTGTCCACAGTGTTCCTATCATCCAGTTCTAACAGTACTGGGAAAAAAATCACTTACAGAGTGCTTCAAACATGATTTAGAGCTTGTTTATGGAAAAGTGTTTATTTCTGTATTTCAACATGATTTGGTGCTTGTTTATGAAAAAGTGTTTATTTCTGTATTTCAACATTATTTAGAGCTTGTTTTTGGAATAGTGTGTATTTCTGTATTTCAACATGATTTAGAGCTTGTTTTTGGAAAAGTGTTAATTTCTGTATTTCAACATGATTTAGAGCTTGTTTTTGGAAAAGTGTTCATTTCTGTATTTCAACATGATTTAGAGCTTGTTTTTGGAAAAGTGTATTTCTGTATTTAAACATGATTTGGAGCTTGTTTTTGGAAAAGTGTTTATACCTGTATTTCAACATGATTTGGAGCTTGTTTTTGGAAAAGTGTTAATTTCTGTATTTCATCATGATTTAGAGCTTGTTTTTGGAAAAGTGTTTATTTCTGTATTCCAATATTGCAACTTGCTGAAAACTGTCCACAGTGTTCCTATCATCCAGTTCTAACAGTACTGGGGAAAATAATCGCTTACAGAGTGTTTCAAACATGATTTAGAGCTTGTTTATGGAAAAGTGTTTATTTCTGTATTTCAACATGATTTGGAGCTTGTTTATGAAAAAGTGTTTATTTCTGTATTTCAACATGATTTAGAGCTTGTTTATGGAAAAGTGTGTATTTCTGTATTTCAACATGATTTAGAGCTTGTTTTTGGAAAAGTGTTAATTTCTGTATTTCAACATGATTTAGAGCTTGTTTTTGGAAAACTGTTCATTTCTGTATTTCAACATGATTTAGAGCTTGTTTTTGGAAAAGTGTTCATTTCGGTATTTCAACATGATTTAGAGCTTGTTTTTGGAAAAGTGTTTATTTCTGTATTTCAACATGATTTGGAGCCTGTTTTTGGAAAAGTGTTTATTTCTGTATTCCAATATTGCAACTTGCTGAAACCTGTCCACAGTGTTCCTATCATCCAGCTCTAACAGTACTGGAAAAAAATTCACTTACAGAGTGCTGAAAACATGATTTGGAGCTTGTTTATGAAAAAATGTTTATTTCAATATTTCACCATGATTTGGAGCTTGTTTTTGGAAAAGTGTTAATTTCTCTATTTCACCATGATTTGGAGCTTGTTTTTGGAAAAGTGTTCATTTCTGTATTTCAACATGATTTGGAGCTTGTTTATGAAAAAGTGTTCATTTCTGTATTTCAACATGATTTGGAGCTTGTTTATGAAAAAGTGTTCATTTCTGTATTTCAACATGATTTGGAGCTTGTTTTTGGAAAAGTGTTTATTTCTGTATTCCAATATTGCAACTTGCTGAAAACTGTCCACAGTGTTCCTATCATCCAGTTCTAACAGTACTGGGGAAAAAATCACTTACAGAGTGCTTCAAACATGATTTAGAGCTTGTTTATGAAAAAGTGTTTATTTCTGTATTTCAACATGATTTGGAGCTTGTTTATGAAAAAGTGTTTATTTCTGTATTTCACCATGATTTGGAGCTTGTTTTTGGAAAAGTGTTTATTTCTGTATTCCAATATTGCAACTTGCTGAAAACTGTCCACAGTGTTCCTATCATCCAGTTCTAACAGTACTGGGAAAAAAATCACTTACAGAGTGCTTCAAACATGATTTAGAGCTTGTTTATGGAAAAGTGTTTATTTCTGTATTTCAACATGATTTGGTGCTTGTTTATGAAAAAGTGTTTATTTCTGTATTTCAACATTATTTAGAGCTTGTTTTTGGAATAGTGTGTATTTCTGTATTTCAACATGATTTAGAGCTTGTTTTTGGAAAAGTGTTAATTTCTGTATTTCAACATGATTTAGAGCTTGTTTTTGGAAAAGTGTTCATTTCTGTATTTCAACATGATTTAGAGCTTGTTTTTGGAAAAGTGTATTTCTGTATTTAAACATGATTTGGAGCTTGTTTTTGGAAAAGTGTTTATACCTGTATTTCAACATGATTTGGAGCTTGTTTTTGGAAAAGTGTTAATTTCTGTATTTCATCATGATTTAGAGCTTGTTTTTGGAAAAGTGTTTATTTCTGTATTCCAATATTGCAACTTGCTGAAAACTGTCCACAGTGTTCCTATCATCCAGTTCTAACAGTACTGGGGAAAATAATCGCTTACAGAGTGTTTCAAACATGATTTAGAGCTTGTTTATGGAAAAGTGTTTATTTCTGTATTTCAACATGATTTGGAGCTTGTTTATGAAAAAGTGTTTATTTCTGTATTTCAACATGATTTAGAGCTTGTTTATGGAAAAGTGTGTATTTCTGTATTTCAACATGATTTAGAGCTTGTTTTTGGAAAAGTGTTAATTTCTGTATTTCAACATGATTTAGAGCTTGTTTTTGGAAAAATGTTCATTTCTGTATTTCAACATGATTTAGAGCTTGTCTTTGGAAAAGTGTTCATTTCGGTATTTCAACATGATTTAGAGCTTGTTTTTGGAAAAGTGTTTATTTCTGTATTTCAACATGATTTGGAGCCTGTTTTTGGAAAAGTGTTTATTTCTGTATGCCAATATTGCAACTTGCTGAAACCTGTCCACAGTGTTCCTATCATCCAGCTCTAACAGTACTGGAAAAAAATTCACTTACAGAGTGCTGAAAACATGATTTGGAGCTTGTTTATGAAAAAATGTTTATTTCAATATTTCACCATGATTTGGAGCTTGTTTTTGGAAAAGTGTTAATTTCTCTATTTCACCATGATTTGGAGCTTGTTTTTGGAAAAGTGTTCATTTCTGTATTTCAACATGATTTGGAGCTTGTTTTTGGAAAAGTGTTTATTTCTGTATTCCAATATTGCAACTTGCTGAAAACTGTCCACAGTGTTCATATCATCCAGTTCTAACAGTACTGGGGAAAAAAACACTTACAGAGTGCTTCAAACATGATTTAGAGCTTGTTTATGAAAAAGTGTTTATTTCTGTATTTCAACATGATTTGAAGCTTGTTTATGAAAAAGTGTTTATTTCTGGATTTCAACATGATTTAGAGCTTGTTTTTGGAAAAGTGTTTATTTCTGTATTTCAACATGATTTGGAGCTTGTTTTTGGAAAAGTGTTTATTTCTGTATTCCAATATTGCAACTTGCTGAAACCTGTCCACAGTGTTCCTATCATCCAGTTCTAACAGTACTTGGAAAAAAATCACTTACAGAGTGCTTCAAACATGATTTCGAGCTTGTTTATGAAAAAGGGTTTATTTCTGTATTTCACCATGATTTGGAGCTTGTTTTTGGAAAAGTGTTTATTTCTGTATTCCAATATTGCAACTTGCTTAAACCTGTCCACAGTGTTCCTATCATCCAGTTCTAACAGTACTGGAAAAAAATCACTTACAGAGTCCTGAAAACATGATTTAGAGCTTGTTTATGAAAACGTGTTTTTTCTGTATTTCAACATGATTTGGAGCTTGTTTATGAAAAAGTGTTAATTTCTCTATTTCACCATGATTTGGAGCTTGTTTATGAAAAAGTGTTAATTTCTGTATTTCAACATAATTTGAAGCTTGTTTATGAAAAAGTGTTTATTTCTGTATTCCAATTTTGCAAAATGGCTGAAAACTGTCTACAGTGTTCCTATCATCCAGTTCTAACAGTACTGGGAAAAAATCACTTACAGAGTGCTGAAAACATGATTTAGAGCTTGTTTATAAAAAAGTGTTTTTTCTGTATTTCAACATGATTTGGAGCTTGTTTATGAAAAAGTGTTTATTTCTGTATTTCACCATGATTTGTAGCTTGTTTTTGGAAAAGTGTTAATTTCTCTATTTCACCATGATTTGGAGCTTGTTTTTGGAAAAGTGTTCATTTCTGTATTTCAACATGATTTGGAGCTTGTTTTTGGAAAAGTGTTTATTTCTGTATTCCAATATTGCAACTTGCTGAAAACTGTCCACAGTGTTCCTATCATCCAGTTCTAACAGTACTGGGGAAAAAATCACTTACAGAGTGCTTCAAACATGATTTAGAGCTTGTTTATGAAAAAGTGTTTATTTCTGTATTTCAACATGATTTGGAGCTTGTTTATGAAAAAGTGTTCATTTCTGTATTTCAACATGATTTGTAGCTTGTTTTTGGAAAAGTGTTTATTTCTGTATTCCAATATTGCAACTTGCTGAAAACTGTCCACAGTGTTCCTATCATCCAGTTCTAACAGTACTGGGAAAAAAATCACTTACAGAGTGCTTCAAACATGATTTAGAGCTTGTTTATGGAAAAGTGTTTATTTCTGTATTGCAACATGATTTGGTGCTTCTTTATGAAAAAGTGTTTATTTCTGTATTTCAACATTATTTAGAGCTTGTTTTTGGAATAGTGTGTATTTCTGTATTTCAACATGATTTAGAGCTTGTTTTTGGAAAAGTGTTAATTTCTGTATTTCAACATGATTTGGAGCTTGATTTTGGAAAAGTGTTTATTTCTGTATTCCAATTTTGCAACTTGCTGAAAACTGTCCACAGTGTTCCTATCATCCAGTTCTAACAGAACTGGGGAAAAAATCACTTACAGAGTGCTTCAAACATGATTTAGAGCTTGTTTATGAAAAAGTGTTTTTTCTGTATTTCAACATGATTTGGAGCTTGTTTATGAAAAAGTGTTTATTTCTGTATTTCAACATGATTTGGAGCTTGTTTTTGGAAAAGTGTTAATTTTTCTATTTCACCATGATTTGGAGCTTGTTTTTGGAAAAGTGTTCATTTCTGTATTTCAACATGATTTGGAGCTTGTTTTTGGAAAAGTGTTAATTTCTGTATTTCAACATGATTTAGAGCTTGTTTTTGGAAAAGTGTTTATTTCTGTATTCCAATATTGCAACTCACTGAAACCTGTCCACAGTGTTCCTATCATCCAGTTCTAACAGTACTTGGAAAAAAATCACTTACAGAGTGCTTCAAACATGATTTCGAGCTTGTTTATGAAAAAGGGTTTATTTCTGTATTTCACCATGATTTGGAGCTTGTTTTTGGAAAAGTGTTTATTTCTGTATTCCAATATTGCAACTTGCTTAAACCTGTCCACAGTGTTCCTATCATCCAGTTCTAACAGTACTGGAAAAAAATCACTTACAGAGTCCTGAAAACATGATTTAGAGCTTGTTTATGAAAACGTGTTTTTTCTGTATTTCAACATGATTTGGAGCTTGTTTATGAAAAAGTGTTAATTTCTCTATTTCACCATGATTTGGAGCTTGTTTATGAAAAAGTGTTAATTTCTGTATTTCAACATAATTTGAAGCTTGTTTATGAAAAAGTGTTTATTTCTGTATTCCAATTTTGCAAAATGGCTGAAAACTGTCTACAGTGTTCCTATCATCCAGTTCTAACAGTACTGGGAAAAAATCACTTACAGAGTGCTGAAAACATGATTTAGAGCTTGTTTATAAAAAAGTGTTTCTTCTGTATTTCAACATGATTTGGAGCTTGTTTATGAAAAAGTGTTTATTTCTGTATTTCACCATGATTTGTAGCTTGTTTTTGGAAAAGTGTTAATTTCTCTATTTCACCATGATTTGGAGCTTGTTTTTGGAAAAGTGTTCATTTCTGTATTTCAACATGATTTGGAGCTTGTTTTTGGAAAAGTGTTTATTTCTGTATTCCAATATTGCAACTTGCTGAAAACTGTCCACAGTGTTCCTATCATCCAGTTCTAACAGTACTGGGGAAAAAATCACTTACAGAGTGCTTCAAACATGATTTAGAGCTTGTTTATGAAAAAGTGTTTATTTCTGTATTTCAACACGATTTGGAGCTTGTTTATGAAAAAGTGTTCATTTCTGTATTTCAACATGATTTGGAGCTTGTTTTTGGAAAAGTGTTTATTTCTGTATTCCAATATTGCAACTTGCTGAAAACTGTCCACAGTGTTCCTATCATCCAGTTCTAACAGTACTGGGAAAAAAATCACTTACAGAGTGCTTCAAACATGATTTAGAGCTTGTTTATGGAAAAGTGTTTATTTCTGTATTGCAACATGATTTGGTGCTTGTTTATGAAAAAGTGTTTATTTCTGTATTTCAACATTATTTAGAGCTTGTTTTTGGAATAGTGTGTATTTCTGTATTTCAACATGATTTAGAGCTTGTTTTTGGAAAAGTGTTAATTTCTGTATTTCAACATGATTTGGAGCTTGATTTTGGAAAAGTGTTTATTTCTGTATTCCAATTTTGCAACTTGCTGAAAACTGTCCACAGTGTTCCTATCATCCAGTTCTAACAGAACTGGGGAAAAAATCACTTACAGAGTGCTGAAAACATGATTTAGAGCTTGTTTATGAAAAAGTGTTTTTTCTGTATTTAAACATGATTTGGAGCTTGTTTATGAAAAAGTGTTTATTTCTGTATTTCAACATGATTTGGAGCTTGTTTTTGGAAAAGTGTTAATTTCTCTATTTCACCATGATTTGGAGCTTGTTTTTGGAAAAGTGTTCATTCTGTATTTCAACATGATTTGGAGCTTGTTTTTGGAAAAGTGTTTATTTCTGTATTCCAATATTGCAACTTGCTGAAAACTGTCCACAGTGTTCCTATCATCCAGTTCTAACAGTACTGGGAAAAAAATCACTTACAGAGTGCTTCAAACATGATTTAGAGCTTGTTTTTGGAAAAGTGTTTATTTTTGTATTCCAATATTGCAACTTGCTGAAAACTGTCCACAGTGTTCCTATCATCCAGTTCTAACAGTACTGGGGAAAAAATCACTTCAGAGTGCTTCAAACATGATTCAGAGCTTGTTTATGGAAAAGTGTTTATTTCTGTATTTCAACATGATTTGGAGCTTGTTTATGAAAAAGTGTTTATTTCTGTATTTCACCATGATTTGGAGCTTGTTTATGGAAAAGTGTTTATTTCTGTATTTCAACATGATTTCGAGCTTGTTTTTGGAAAAGTGTTAATTTCTCTATTTCACCATATTTTGGAGCTTGTTTTTGGAAAAGTGTTTATTTCTGTATTTCAACATGATTTGGAGCTTGTTTTTGGAAAAGTGTTTATTTCTGTATTCCAATATTGCAACTTGCTGAAACCTGTCCACAGTGTTCCTATCATCCAGCTCTAACAGTACTGGAAAAAAATTCACTTACAGAGTGCTGAAAACATGATTTGGAGCTTGTTTATGAAAAAATGTTTATTTCAATATTTCACCATGATTTGGAGCTTGTTTTTGGAAAAGTGTTAATTTCTATATTTCACCATGATTTGGAGCTTGTTTTTGGAAAAGTGTTCATTTCTGTATTTCAACATGATTTGGAGCTTGTTTTTGGAAAAGTGTTTATTTCTGTATTCCAATATTGCAACTTGCTGAAAACTGTCCACAGTGTTCATATCATCCAGTTCTAACAGTACTGGGGAAAAAAACACTTACAGAGTGCTTCAAACATGATTTAGAGCTTGTTTATGAAAAAGTGTTTATTTCTGTATTTCAACATGATTTGAAGCTTGTTTATGAAAAAGTGTTTATTTCTGTATTTCAACATGATTTAGAGCTTGTTTTTGGAAAAGTGTTTATTTCTGTATTTCAACATGATTTGGAGCTTGTTTTTGGAAAAGTGTTTATTTCTGTATTCCAATTTTGCAAAATGGCTGAAAACTGTCCACAGTGTTCCTATCATCCAGTTCTAACAGAACCGGGGAAAAAATCACTTACAGAGTGCTTCAAACATAATTTCGAGCTTGTTTATGAAAAAGGGTTTATTTCTGTATTTCACCATGATTTGGAGCTTGTTTTTGGAAAAGTGTTTATTTCTGTATTCCAATATTGCAACTTGCTTAAACCTGTCCACAGTGTTCCTATCATCCAGTTCTAACAGTACTGGGAAAAAATCACTTACAGAGTGCTGAAAACATGATTTAGAGCTTGTTTATAAAAAAGTGTTTTTTCTGTATTTCAACATGATTTGGAGCTTGTTTATGAAAAAGTGTTTATTTCTGTATTTCACCATGATTTGTAGCTTGTTTTTGAAAAAGTGTTAATTTCTCTATTTCACCATGATTTGGAGCTTGTTTTTGGAAAAGTGTTCATTTCTGTATTTCAACATGATTTGGAGCTTGTTTTTGGAAAAGTGTTTATTTCTGTATTCCAATATTGCAAATTGCTGAAAACTGTCCACAGTGTTCCTATCATCCAGTTCTAACAGTACTGGGAAAAAAATCACTTACAGAGTGCTTCAAACATGATTTAGAGCTTGTTTATGGAAAAGTGTTTATTTCTGTATTTCAACATGATTTGGTGCTTGTTTATGAAAAAGTGTTTATTTCTGTATTTCAACATTATTTAGAGCTTGTTTTTGGAAAAGTGTGTATTTCTGTATTTCAACATGATTTAGAGCTTGTTTTTGGAAAAGTGTTAATTTCTGTATTTCAACATGATTTGGAGCTTGATTTTGGAAAAGTGTTTATTTCTGTATTCCAATATTGCAACTTGCTGAAACCTGTCCACAGTGTTCCTATCATCCAGCTCTAACAGTACTGGGGGAAAAAATCACTTACAGAGTGCTGAAAACATGATTTAGAGCTTGTTTATGAAAAAGTGTTTTTTCTGTATTTCAACATGATTTGGAGCTTGTTTATGAAAAAGTGTTTATTTCTGTATTTCAACATGATTTGGAGCTTGTTTTTGGAAAAGTGTTAATTTCTCTATTTCACCATGATTTGGAGCTTGTTTTTGGAAAAGTGTTCATTCTGTATTTCAACATGATTTGGAGCTTGTTTTTGGAAAAGTGTTTATTTCTGTATTCCAATATTGCAACTTGCTGAAAACTGTCCACAGTGTTCCTATCATCCAGTTCTAACAGTACTGGGAAAAAAATCACTTACAGAGTGCTTCAAACATGATTTAGAGCTTGTTTTTGGAAAAGTGTTTATTTTTGTATTCCAATATTGCAACTTGCTGAAAACTGTCCACAGTGTTCCTATCATCCAGTTCTAACAGTACTGGGGAAAAAATCACTTACAGAGTGCTTCAAACATGATTCAGAGCTTGTTTATGGAAAAGTGTTTATTTCTGTATTTCAACATGATTTTGAGCTTGTTTATGAAAAAGTGTTTATTTCTGTATTTCACCATGATTTGGAGCTTGTTTATGGAAAAGTGTTAATTTCTGTATTTCAACATGATTTCGAGCTTGTTTTTGGAAAAGTGTTAATTTCTCTATTTCACCATATTTTGGAGCTTGTTTTTGGAAAAGTGTTTATTTCTGTATTTCAACATGATTTGGAGCTTGTTTTTGGAAAAGTGTTTATTTCTGTATTCCAATATTGCAACTTGCTGAAACCTGTCCACAGTGTTCCTATCATCCAGCTCTAACAGTACTGGAAAAAAATTCACTTACAGAGTGCTGAAAACATGATTTGGAGCTTGTTTATGAAAAAATGTTTATTTCAATATTTCACCATGATTTGGAGCTTGTTTTTGGAAAAGTGTTCATTTCTGTATTTCAACATGATTTGGAGCTTGTTTTTGGAAAAGTGTTTATTTCTGTATTCCAATATTGCAACTTGCTGAAAACTGTCCACAGTGTTCCTATCATCCAGTTCTAACAGTACTGGGGAAAAAAACACTTACAGAGTGCTTCAAACATGATTTAGAGCTTGTTTATGAAAACGTGTTTTTTCTGTATTTCAACATGATTTGGAGCTTGTTTATGAAAAAGTGTTAATTTCTCTATTTCACCATGATTTGGAGCTTGTTTATGAAAAAGTGTTAATTTCTGTATTTCAACATAATTTGAAGCTTGTTTATGAAAAAGTGTTTATTTCTGTATTCCAATTTTGCAAAATGGCTGAAAACTGTCTACAGTGTTCCTATCATCCAGTTCTAACAGTACTGGGAAAAAATCACTTACAGAGTGCTGAAAACATGATTTAGAGCTTGTTTATAAAAAAGTGTTTTTTCTGTATTTCAACATGATTTGGAGCTTGTTTATGAAAAAGTGTTTATTTCTGTATTTCACCATGATTTGTAGCTTGTTTTTGGAAAAGTGTTAATTTCTCTATTTCACCATGATTTGGAGCTTGTTTTTGGAAAAGTGTTCATTTCTGTATTTCAACATGATTTGGAGCTTGTTTTTGGAAAAGTGTTTATTTCTGTATTCCAATATTGCAACTTGCTGAAAACTGTCCACAGTGTTCCTATCATCCAGTTCTAACAGTACTGGGGAAAAAATCACTTACAGAGTGCTTCAAACATGATTTAGAGCTTGTTTATGAAAAAGTGTTTATTTCTGTATTTCAACATGATTTGGAGCTTGTTTATGAAAAAGTGTTTATTTCTGTATTTCACCATGATTTGGAGCTTGTTTTTGGAAAAGTGTTTATTTCTGTATTCCAATATTGCAACTTGCTGAAAACTGTCCACAGTGTTCCTATCATCCAGTTCTAACAGTACTGGGAAAAAAATCACTTACAGAGTGCTTCAAACATGATTTAGAGCTTGTTTATGGAAAAGTGTTTATTTCTGTATTGCAACATGATTTGGTGCTTGTTTATGAAAAAGTGTTTATTTCTGTATTTCAACATTATTTAGAGCTTGTTTTTGGAATAGTGTGTATTTCTGTATTTCAACATGATTTAGAGCTTGTTTTTGGAAAAGTGTTAATTTCTGTATTTCAACATGATTTGGAGCTTGATTTTGGAAAAGTGTTTATTTCTGTATTCCAATTTTGC
Organism: Salvelinus fontinalis; assembly: GCF_029448725.1. Taxonomy (NCBI): domain Eukaryota; kingdom Metazoa; phylum Chordata; class Actinopteri; order Salmoniformes; family Salmonidae; genus Salvelinus; species Salvelinus fontinalis. Next base: position 412,915 of record NW_026600272.1, read on the forward strand.
AACTTGCTGAAAACTGTCCACAGTGTTCCTATCATCCAGTTCTAACAGAACTGGGGAAAAAATCACTTACAGAGTGCTTCAAACATGATTTAGAGCTTGTTTATGAAAAAGTGTTTTTTCTGTATTTCAACATGATTTGGAGCTTGTTTATGAAAAAGTGTTTATTTCTGTATTTCAACATGATTTGGAGCTTGTTTTTGGAAAAGTGTTAATTTCTCTATTTCACCATGATTTGGAGCTTGTTTTTGGAAAAGTGTTCATTTCTGTATTTCAACATGATTTGGAGCTTGTTTTTGGAAAAGTGTTAATTTCTGTATTTCAACATGATTTAGAGCTTGTTTTTGGAAAAGTGTTTATTTCTGTATTCCAATATTGCAACTCACTGAAACCTGTCCACAGTGTTCCTATCATCCAGCTCTAACAGTACTGGGAAAAAAAATCACTTACAGAGTGCTGAAAACATGATTTAGAGCTTGTTTATGAAAAAGTGTTTTTTCTGTATTTAAACATGATTTGGAGCTTGTTTATGAAAAAGTGTTTATTTCTGTATTTCAACATGATTTGGAGCTTGTTTTTGGAAAAGTGTTAATTTCTCTATTTCACCATGATTTGGAGCTTGTTTTTGGAAAAGTGTTCATTCTGTATTTCAACATGATTTGGAGCTTGTTTTTGGAAAAGTGTTTATTTCTGTATTCCAATATTGCAACTTGCTGAAAACTGTCCACAGTGTTCCTATCATCCAGTTCTAACAGTACTGGGGAAAAAATCACTTACAGAGTGCTTCAAACATGATTCAGAGCTTGTTTATGGAAAAGTGTTTATTTCTGTATTTCAACATGATTTGGAGCTTGTTTATGAAAAAGTGTTTATTTCTGTATTTCACCATGATTTGGAGCTTGTTTATGGAAAAGTGTTTATTTCTGTATTTCAACATGATTTCGAGCTTGTTTTTGGAAAAGTGTTAATTTCTCTATTTCACCATATTTTGGAGCTTGTTTTTGGAAAAGTGTTTATTTCTGTATTTCAACATGATTTGGAGCTTGTTTTTGGAAAAGTGTTTATTTCTGTATTCCAATATTGCAACTTGCTGAAACCTGTCCACAGTGTTCCTATCATCCAGCTCTAACAGTACTGGAAAAAAATTCACTTACAGAGTGCTGAAAACATGATTTGGAGCTTGTTTATGAAAAAATGTTTATTTCAATATTTCACCATGATTTGGAGCTTGTTTTTGGAAAAGTGTTAATTTCTCTATTTCACCATGATTTGGAGCTTGTTTTTGGAAAAGTGTTCATTTCTGTATTTCAACATGATTTGGAGCTTGTTTTTGGAAAAGTGTTTATTTCTGTATTCCAATATTGCAACTTGCTGAAAACTGTCCACAGTGTTCATATCATCCAGTTCTAACAGTACTGGGGAAAAAAACACTTACAGAGTGCTTCAAACATGATTTAGAGCTTGTTTATGAAAAAGTGTTTATTTCTGTATTTCAACATGATTTGAAGCTTGTTTATGAAAAAGTGTTTATTTCTGTATTTCAACATGATTTAGAGCTTGTTTTTGGAAAAGTGTTTATTTCTGTATTTCAACATGATTTGGAGCTTGTTTTTGGAAAAGTGTTTATTTCTGTATTCCAATTTTGCAAAATGGCTGAAAACTGTCCACAGTGTTCCTATCATCCAGTTCTAACAGAACCGGGGAAAAAATCACTTACAGAGTGCTTCAAACATAATTTCGAGCTTGTTTATGAAAAAGGGTTTATTTCTGTATTTCACCATGATTTGGAGCTTGTTTTTGGAAAAGTGTTTATTTCTGTATTCCAATATTGCAACTTGCTTAAACCTGTCCACAGTGTTCCTATCATCCAGTTCTAACAGTACTGGGAAAAAATCACTTACAGAGTGCTGAAAACATGATTTAGAGCTTGTTTATAAAAAAGTGTTTTTTCTGTATTTCAACATGATTTGGAGCTTGTTTATGAAAAAGTGTTTATTTCTGTATTTCACCATGATTTGTAGCTTGTTTTTGAAAAAGTGTTAATTTCTCTATTTCACCATGATTTGGAGCTTGTTTTTGGAAAAGTGTTCATTTCTGTATTTCAACATGATTTGGAGCTTGTTTTTGGAAAAGTGTTTATTTCTGTATTCCAATATTGCAACTTGCTGAAAACTGTCCACAGTGTTCCTATCATCCAGTTCTAACAGTACTGGGAAAAAAATCACTTACAGAGTGCTTCAAACATGATTTAGAGCTTGTTTATGGAAAAGTGTTTATTTCTGTATTTCAACATGATTTGGTGCTTGTTTATGAAAAAGTGTTTATTTCTGTATTTCAACATTATTTAGAGCTTGTTTTTGGAAAAGTGTGTATTTCTGTATTTCAACATGATTTAGAGCTTGTTTTTGGAAAAGTGTTAATTTCTGTATTTCAACATGATTTGGAGCTTGATTTTGGAAAAGTGTTTATTTCTGTATTCCAATATTGCAACTTGCTGAAACCTGTCCACAGTGTTCCTATCATCCAGCTCTAACAGTACTGGGGAAAAAAATCGCTTACAGAGTGCTGAAAACATGATTTAGAGCTTGTTTATGAAAAAGTGTTTTTTCTGTATTTCAACATGATTTGGAGCTTGTTTATGAAAAAGTGTTTATTTCTGTATTTCAACATGATTTGGAGCTTGTTTTTGGAAAAGTGTTAATTTCTCTATTTCACCATGATTTGGAGCTTGTTTTTGGAAAAGTGTTCATTCTGTATTTCAACATGATTTGGAGCTTGTTTTTGGAAAAGTGTTTATTTCTGTATTCCAATATTGCAACTTGCTGAAAACTGTCCACAGTGTTCCCATCATCCAGTTCTAACAGTACTGGGAAAAAAATCACTTACAGAGTGCTTCAAACATGATTTAGAGCTTGTTTTTGGAAAAGTGTTTATTTTTGTATTCCAATATTGCAACTTGCTGAAAACTGTCCACAGTGTTCCTATCATCCAGTTCTAACAGTACTGGGGAAAAAATCACTTACAGAGTGCTTCAAACATGATTCAGAGCTTGTTTATGGAAAAGTGTTTATTTCTGTATTTCAACATGATTTTGAGCTTGTTTATGAAAAAGTGTTTATTTCTGTATTTCACCATGATTTGGAGCTTGTTTATGGAAAAGTGTTTATTTCTGTATTTCAACATGATTTCGAGCTTGTTTTTGGAAAAGTGTTAATTTCTCTATTTCACCATATTTTGGAGCTTGTTTTTGGAAAAGTGTTTATTTCTGTATTTCAACATGATTTGGAGCTTGTTTTTGGAAAAGTGTTTATTTCTGTATTCCAATATTGCAACTTGCTGAAACCTGTCCACAGTGTTCCTATCATCCAGCTCTAACAGTACTGGAAAAAAAATCACTTACAGAGTGCTGAAAACATGATTTGGAGCTTGTTTATGAAAAAATGTTTATTTCAATATTTCACCATGATTTGGAGCTTGTTTTTGGAAAAGTGTTAATTTCTGTATTTCAACATGATTTGGAGCTTGTTTTTGGAAAAGTGTTTATTTCTGTATTCCAATATTGCAACTTGCTGAAAACTGTCCACAGTGTTCCTATCATCCAGTTCTAACAGTACTGGGGAAAAAAACACTTACAGAGTGCTTCAAACATGATTTAGAGCTTGTTTATGAAAAAGTGTTTATTTCTGTATTTCACCATGATTTGGAGCTTGTTTTTGGAAAAGTGTTAATTTCTGTATTTCATCATGATTTAGAGCTTGTTTTTGGAAAAGTGTTTATTTCTGTATTCCAATATTGCAACTTGCTGAAAACTGTCCACAGTGTTCCTATCATCCAGTTCTAACAGTACTGGGAAAAAAATCACTTACAGAGTGCTTCAAACATGATTTAGAGCTTGTTTATGGAAAAGTGTTTATTTCTGTATTTCAACATGATTTGGTGCTTGTTTATGAAAAAGTGTTTATTTCTGTATTTCAACATTATTTAGAGCTTGTTTTTGGAAAAGTGTGTATTTCTGTATTTCAACATGATTTAGAGCTTGTTTTTGGAAAAGTGTTAATTTCTGTATTTCAACATGATTTGGAGCTTGATTTTGGAAAAGTGTTTATTTCTGTATTCCAATTTTGCAACTTGCTGAAAACTGTCCACAGTGTTCCTATCATCCAGTTCTAACAGAACTGGGGAAAAAATCACTTACAGAGTGCTTCAAACATGATTTAGAGCTTGTTTATGAAAAAGTGTTTTTTCTGTATTTCAACATGATTTGGAGCTTGTTTATGAAAAAGTGTTTATTTCTGTATTTCAACATGATTTGGAGCTTGTTTTTGGAAAAGTGTTAATTTCTCTATTTCAACATGATTTGGAGCTTGTTTTTGGAAAAGTGTTCATTTCTGTATTTCAACATGATTTGGAGCTTGTTTTTGGAAAAGTGTTAACTTCTTGAGAATACAGGGGGTGCTATTTCGCATTAGCATAATTGCCTCTACAGACTAAACTGCCTCTTATTCAATTATTGCTGTTACTATATGCATATAACCATATAGCATTGGATAGAAAACAAGCTGTGGTTTCTAAAACCGTTCCAATTGAGTCTCTGAGTCAAACACAGGTCATTTCACAGCACTTTCCCTGAGCCTGAAAAAGATTGCAAGATGTGTATGCTCGCTTCAAAGCTCTGCCTATATATGGTCACGCCACCTATGACCCGAATGACACTTCCTACTTCTTCCTATGGGTGTTTGGAAGACGTCAGAGGAGAAATTTTTTGTTTATCTTGTACTGACGTGAAATAAGACTTATTTCTTTAGCGTGACCGACAACTTCCGGTTTCTGAGATGCGCGTTTTCAGAGGTGGCATTGTCTTTTGTTATGCTGACGTTATGGATGAAAACTATCTCCGTGTCGAAGTTTGTTTGCTACATGTGACCATATCACCGTAATGTATGTTTTTTCAATATAGTTTAATCAGATTATTAGAATTTTTTCGGGAGTTTTGCCGTGTTCCGTTCTTTGAGTTTTTTAACTTTGGGAATTGACCGTGCCAGTCGACCAGTACCCAGGCTGAATGAAGAGGGGAGGTTGCCATTGTGAATGGATTGAACGACTCATCAGGACTAAGGACACCTTGATCAACATTCTGATGAAAGACCAGCAATAGTAAGACCCAATTTACGATGTTATTTCATATATCTGTCGTGCATGTGAACTGGTCGCGCGCGTCCAGCTGGTTTTGGCTGGCCTGGTTATGCTAATTAGCGATACATTTTGTTTTCGCTATAAAACATTTAAAAAATCTGAAATATTGTTTGGATTCACCAGATGTTGGGCTTTCAATGTCTGTACGCTGTGTATTTTTTCTGAAATGTTTTAAGACAAGTAATTAGTTATATAACGTTGGTCTCTGTAATTGTTCTAGCTGCATCAGCACTATATCAGATTGCAGCTGCAATGTAGAACTGTGATTTATACCTGAAAAATGCACATTTAAAAAAAAAAAACTATGCTATACCATAAATATGTTATCAGACTGTCATCTTATAAATTTGTTTGTTGGTTTGTGGCTATCAATATCTTAGTTTAGCCGAATTGGTGATAGCACCTGATGGAGTAAGAAACTGTTGGAGTAAGAAAATGGTGTCTTTTGCTAACGTGTTTAGCTAATAGATTTACATATTTTGTCTTCCCTGTAAAACATTTAAAAAATCTGAAATGGTGGTTTTATTCACAAGATCTGTGTCTTTCATTGGGTGTCTTGGACTTGTGATTTAATGATATTTAGATGCTACTATTTAATTGTGACGCTATGCTAGCGATGCTAATCAGTGTGTGGGGGGGGGGGGGTGCTCCCGGATCCGGGTTAGGTACTCTGTAGAGGTTAATTTCTGTATTTCAACATGATTTAGAGCTTGTTTTTGGAAAAGTGTTTATTTCTGTATTCCAATATTGCAACTTGCTGAAACCTTTCCACAGTGTTCCTATCATCCAGCTCTAACAGTACTGGGGAAAAAAATCACTTACAGAGTGCTGAAAACATGATTTAGAGCTTGTTTATGAAAAAGTGTTTTTTCTGTATTTCAACATGATTTGGAGCTTGTTTATGAAAAAGTGTTTATTTCTGTATTTCAACATGATTTGGAGCTTGTTTTTGGAAAAGTGTTAATTTCTCTATTTCACCATGATTTGGAGCTTGTTTTTGTTAAAGTGTTCATTCTGTATTTCAACATGATTTGGAGCTTGTTTTTGGAAAAGTGTTTATTTCTGTATTCCAATATTGCAACTTGCTGAAAACTGTCCACAGTGTTCCTATCATCCAGTTCTAACAGTACTGGGGAAAAAATCACTTACAGAGTGCTTCAAACATGATTTAGAGCTTGTTTTTGGAAAAGTGTTTATTTTTGTATTCCAATATTGCAACTTGCTGAAAACTGTCCACAGTGTTCCTATCATCCAGTTCTAACAGTACTGGGGAAAAAATCACTTACAGAGTGCTTCAAACATGATTCAGAGCTTGTTTATGGAAAAGTGTTTATTTCTGTATTTCAACATGATTTGGAGCTTGTTTATGAAAAAGTGTTTATTTCTGTATTTCACCATGATTTGGAGCTTGTTTATGGAAAAGTGTTTATTTCTGTATTTCAACATGATTTCGAGCTTGTTTTTGGAAAAGTGTTAATATCTCTATTTCACCATATTTTGGAGCTTGTTTTTGGAAAAGTGTTTATTTCTGTATTTCAACATGATTTGGAGCTTGTTTTTGGAAAAGTGTTTATTTCTGTATTCCAATATTGCAACTTGCTGAAACCTGTCCACAGTGTTCCTATCATCCAGCTCTAACAGTACTGGAAAAAAATTCACTTACAGAGTGCTGAAAACATGATTTGGAGCTTGTTTATGAAAAAATGTTTATTTCAATATTTCACCATGATTTGGAGCTTGTTTTTGGAAAAGTGTTAATTTCTCTATTTCACCATGATTTGGAGCTTGTTTTTGGAAAAGTGTTCATTTCTGTATTTCAACATGATTTGGAGCTTGTTTTTGGAAAAGTGTTTATTTCTGTATTCCAATATTGCAACTTGCTGAAAACTGTCCACAGTGTTCCTATCATCCAGTTCTAACAGTACTGGGGAAAAAAACACTTACAGAGTGCTTCAAACATGATTTAGAGCTTGTTTATGAAAAAGTGTTTATTTCTGTATTTCAACATGATTTGGAGCTTGTTTATGAAAAAGTGTTTATTTCTGTATTTCAACATGATTTAGAGCTTGTTTTTGGAAAAGTGTTTATTTCTGTATTTCAACATGATTTGGAGCTTGTTTTTGGAAAAGTGTTTATTTCTGTATTCCAATATTGCAACTTGCTTAAACCTGTCCACAGTGTTCCTATCATCCAGTTCTAACAGTACTGGAAAAAAATCACGTACAGAGTCCTGAAAACATGATTTAGAGCTTGTTTATGAAAACGTGTTTTTTCTGTATTTCAACATGATTTGGAGCTTGTTTATGAAAAAGTGTTAATTTCTCTATTTCACCATGATTTGGAGCTTGTTTATGAAAAAGTGCTTATTTCTGTATTTCAACATAATTTGGAGCTTGTTTATGAAAAAGTGTTTATTTCTGTATTCCAATTTTGCAAAATGGCTGAAAACTGTCCACAGTGTTCCTATCATCCAGTTCTAACAGAACCAGGGGAAAAATCACTTACAGAGTGCTTCAAACATGATTTAGAGCTTGTTTATGAAAAAGTGTTTATTTCTGTATTTCAACATGATTTGGAGCTTGTTTATGAAAAAGTGTTTATTTCTGTATTTCAACATGATTTAGAGCTTGTTTTTGGAAAAGTGTTTATTTCTGTATTCCAATATTGCAACTTGCTGAAAACTGTCCACAGTGTTCCTATCATCCAGTTCTAACAGTACTGGAAAAAAATCACTTACAGAGTCCTGAAAACATGATTTAGAGCTTGTTTATGAAAACGTGTTTTTTCTGTATTTCAACATGATTTGGAGCTTGTTTATGAAAAAGTGTTAATTTCTCTATTTCACCATGATTTGGAGCTTGTTTATGAAAAAGTGCTTATTTCTGTATTTCAACATAATTTGGAGCTTGTTTATGAAAAAGTGTTTATTTCTGTATTCCAATTTTGCAAAATGGCTGAAAACTATCCACAGTGTTCCTATCATCCAGTTCTAACAGAACTGGGGAAAAAATCACTTACAGAGTGCTTCAAACATGATTTAGAGCTTGTTTATGATTAAGTGTTTATTTCTGTATTTCAACATGATTTGGAGCTTGTTTTTGGAAAAGTGTTTATTTTTGTATTCCAATATTGCAACTTGCTGAAAACTGTCCACAGTGTTCCTATCATCCAGTTCTAACAGTACTGGGGAAAAAATCACTTACAGAGTGCTTCAAACATGATTCAGAGCTTGTTTATGGAAAAGTGTTTATTTCTGTATTTCAACATGATTTGGAGCTTGTTTATGAAAAAGTGTTTATTTCTGTATTTCACCATGATTTGGAGCTTGTTTATGGAAAAGTGTTTATTTCTGTATTTCAACATGATTTCGAGCTTGTTTTTGGAAAAGTGTTAATTTCTCTATTTCACCATATTTTGGAGCTTGTTTTTGGAAAAGTGTTTATTTCTGCATTTCAACATGATTTGGAGCTTGTTTTTGGAAAAGTGTTTATTTCTGTATTCCAATATTGCAACTTGCTTAAACCTGTCCACAGTGTTCCTATCATCCAGTTCTAACAGTACTGGAAAAAAATCACTTACAGAGTCCTGAAAACATGATTTAGAGCTTGTTTATGAAAAAGTGTTTATTTCTGTATTTCAACATGATTTGGAGCTTGTTTATGAAAAAGTGTTTATGCCTGTATTTCAACATGATTTGGAGCTTGTTTTTGGAAAAGTGTTAATTTCTGTAATTCATCATGATTTAGAGCTTGTTTTTGGAAAAGTGTTAATTTTTGTATTTCATCATGATTTAGAGCTTGTTTTTGGAAAAGTGTTTATTTCTGTATTCCAATATTGCAACTTGCTGAAAACTGTCCACAGTGTTCCTATCATCCAGTTCTAACAGTACTGGGAAAAAAATCACTTACAGAGTGCTTCAAACATGATTTAGAGCTTGTTTATGGAAAAGTGTTTATTTCAACATGATTTGGTGCTTGTTTATGAAAAAGTGTTTATTTCTGTATTTCAACATTATTTAGAGCTTGTTTTTGGAAAAGTGTGTATTTCTGTATTTCAACATGATTTAGAGCTTGTTTTTGGAAAAGTGTTAATTTCTGTATTTCAACATGATTTGGAACTTGTTTTTGGAAAAGTGTTTATTTCTGTATTCCAATTTTGCAACTTGCTGAAAACTGTCCACAGTGTTCCTATCATCCAGTTCTAACAGAACTGGGGAAAAAATCACTTACAGAGTGCTTCAAACATGATTTATAGCTTGTTTATGAAAAAGTGTTTATTTCTGTATTTCAACATGATTTGGAGCTTGTTTATGAAAAAGTGTTTTTTCTGTATTTCACCATGATCTGGAGCTTGTTTTTGGAAAAGTGTTAATTTCTGTATTTCATCATGATTTAGAGCTTGTTTTTGGAAAAGTGTTTATTTCTGTATTCCAATATTGCAACTTGCTGAAAACTGTTCACAGTGTTCCTATCATCCAATTCTAACAGTACTGGGGAAAAAAATCACTTACAGAGTGCTTCAAACATGATTTAGAGCTTGTTTATGGAAAAGTGTTTATTTCTGTATTTCAACATGATTTGGAGATTGTTTATGAAAAAGTGTTTTTTCTGTATTTCAACATGATTTGGAGCTTGTTTATGAAAAAGTGTTTATTTCTGTATTTCAACATGATTTAGAGCTTGTTTTTGGAAAAGTGTTTATTTCTGTATTCCAATGTTGCAACTTGCTGAAAACTGTCCACAGTGTTCCTATCATCCAGTTCTAACAGTACTGGGAAAAAAATCACTTACAGTGCTTCAAACATTATTTAGAGCTTGTTTATGAAAAAGTGTTTATTTCTGTATTTCAACATGATTTGGAGCTTGTTTATGAAAAAGTGTTTATACCTGTATTTCAACATGATTTGGAGCTTGTTTTTGGAAAAGTGTTTATTTCTGTATTCCAATATTGCAACTTGCTGAAAACTGTCCACAGTGTTCCTATCATCCAGTTCTAACAGTACTGGAAAAAAATCACTTACAGAGTCCTGAAAACATGATTTAGAGCTTGATTATGAAAACGTGTTTTTTCTGTATTTCAACATGATTTGGAGCTTGTTTATGAAAAAGTGTTAATTTCTCTATTTCACCATGATTTGGAGCTTGTTTATGAAAAAGTGCTTATTTCTGTATTTCAACATAATTTGGAGCTTGTTTATGAAAAAGTGTTTATTTCTGTATTCCAATTTTGCAAAATGGCTGAAAACTATCCACAGTGTTCCTATCATCCAGTTCTAACAGAACTGGGGAAAAAATCACTTACAGAGTGCTTCAAACATGATTTAGAGCTTGTTTATGATTAAGTGTTTATTTCTGTATTTCAACATGATTTGGAGCTTGTTTTTGGAAAAGTGTTTATTTTTGTATTCCAATATTGCAACTTGCTGAAAACTGTCCACAGTGTTCCTATCATCCAGTTCTAACAGTACTGGGGAAAAAATCACTTACAGAGTGCTTCAAACATGATTCAGAGCTTGTTTATGGAAAAGTGTTTATTTCTGTATTTCAACATGATTTGGAGCTTGTTTATGAAAAAGTGTTTATTTCTGTATTTCACCATGATTTGGAGCTTGTTTATGGAAAAGTGTTTATTTCTGTATTTCAACATGATTTCGAGCTTGTTTTTGGAAAAGTGTTAATTTCTCTATTTCACCATATTTTGGAGCTTGTTTTTGGAAAAGTGTTAATTTCTGTATTTCATCATGATTTAGAGCTTGTTTTTGGAAAAGTGTTTATTTCTGTATTCCAATATTGCAACTTGCTGAAAACTGTTCACAGTGTTCCTATCATCCAATTCTAACAGTACTGGGGAAAAAAATCACTTACAGAGTGCTTCAAACATGATTTAGAGCTTGTTTATGGAAAAGTGTTTATTTCTGTATTTCAACATGATTTGGAGCTTGTTTATGAAAAAGTGTTTTTTCTGTATTTCAACATGATTTGGAGCTTGTTTATGAAAAAGTGTTTATTTCTGTATTTCAACATGATTTAGAGCTTGTTTTTGGAAAAGTGTTTATTTCTGTATTCCAATGTTGCAACTTGCTGAAAACTGTCCACAGTGTTCCTATCATCCAGTTCTAACAGTACTGGGAAAAAAATCACTTACAGTGCTTCAAACATTATTTAGAGCTTGTTTATGAAAAAGTGTTTATTTCTGTATTTCAACATGATTTGGAGCTTGTTTATGAAAAAGTGTTTATACCTGTATTTCAACATGATTTGGAGCTTGTTTTTGGAAAAGTGTTAATTTCTGTAATTCATCATGATTTAGAGCTTTTTTTTGGAAAAGTGTAAATTTTTGTATTTCATCATGATTTAGAGCTTGTTTTTGGAAAAGTGTTTATTTCTGTATTCCAATTTTGCAACTTGCTGAAAACTGTCCACAGTGTTCCTATCATCCAGTTCTAACAGAACTGGGGAAAAAATCACTTACAGAGTGCTTCAAACATGATTTAGAGCTTGTTTATGAAAAAGTGTTTATTTCTGTATTTCAACATGATTTAGAGCTTGTTTATGAAAAAGTGTTTATTTCTGTATTTCACCATGATCTGGAGCTTGTTTTTGGAAAAGTGTTTATTTCTGTATTCCAATATTGCAACTTGCTGAAACCTGTCCACAGTGTTCCTATCATCCAGTTCTAACAGTACTGGGGAAAAAATCACTTACAGAGTGCTGAAAACATGATTTAGAGCTTGTTTATGAAAAAGTGTTTTTTCTGTATTTCAACATGATTTGGAGCTTGTTTATGAAAAAGTGTTTATTTCTGTATTTCAACATGATTTAGAGCTTGTTTTTGGAAAAGTGTTTATTTCTGTATTCCAATGTTGCAACTTGCTGAAAACTGTCCACAGTGTTCCTATCATCCAGTTCTAACAGTACTGGGAAAAAAATCACTTACAGTGCTTCAAACATTATTTAGAGCTTGTTTATGAAAAAGTGTTTATTTCTGTATTTCAACATGATTTGGAGCTTGTTTATGAAAAAGTGTTTATACCTGTATTTCAACATGATTTGGAGCTTGTTTTTGGAAAAGTGTTAATTTCTGTAATTCATCATGATTTAGAGCTTGTTTTTGGAAAAGTGTAAATTTTTGTATTTCATCATGATTTAGAGCTTGTTTTTGGAAAAGTGTTTATTTCTGTATTTCAACATGATTTGGTGCTTGTTTATGAAAAAGTGTTTATTTCTGTATTTCAACATTATTTAGAGCTTGTTTTTGGAAAAGTGTGTATTTCTGTATTTCAACATGATTTAGAGCTTGTTTTTGGAAAAGTGTTAATTTCTGTATTTCAACATGATTTGGAGCTTGTTTTTGGAAAAGTGTTTATTTCTGTATTCCAATTTTGCAACTTGCTGAAAACTGTCCACAGTGTTCCTATCATCCAGTTCTTACAGTACTGGGAAAAAAATCACTTACAGAGTGCTTCAAACATGATTTAGAGCTTGTTTATGGAAAAGTGTTTATTTCTGTATTTCAACATGATTTGGTGCTTGTTTATGAAAAAGTGTTTATTTCTGTATTTCAACATTATTTAGAGCTTGTTTTTGGAAAAGTGTGTATTTCTGTATTTCAACATGATTTAGAGCTTGTTTTTGGAAAAGTGTTAATTTCTGTATTTCAACATGATTTGGAGCTTGTTTTTGGAAAAGTGTTTATTTCTGTATTCCAATTTTGCAACTTGCTGAAAACTGTCCACAGTGTTCCTATCATCCAGTTCTAACAGAACTGGGGAAAAAATCACTTACAGAGTGCTTCAAACATGATTTAGAGCTTGTTTATGAAAAAGTGTTTATTTCTGTATTTCAACATGATTTAGAGCTTGTTTATGAAAAAGTGTTTATTTCTGTATTTCACCATGATCTGGAGCTTGTTTTTGGAAAAGTGTTTATTTCTGTATTCCAATATTGCAACTTGCTGAAACCTGTCCACAGTGTTCCTATCATCCAGTTCTAACAGTACTGGGGAAAAAATCACTTACAGAGTGCTGAAAACATGATTTAGAGCTTGTTTATGAAAAAGTGTTTTTTCTGTATTTCAACATGATTTGGAGCTTGTTTATGAAAAAGTGTTTATTTCTGTATTTCAACATGATTTAGAGCTTGTTTTTGGAAAAGTGTTTATTTCTGTATTCCAATGTTGCAACTTGCTGAAAACTGTCCACAGTGTTCCTATCATCCAGTTCTAACAGTACTGGGAAAAAAATCACTTACAGTGCTTCAAACATTATTTAGAGCTTGTTTATGAAAAAGTGTTTATTTCTGTATTTCAACATGATTTGGAGCTTGTTTATGAAAAAGTGTTTATACCTGTATTTCAACATGATTTGGAGCTTGTTTTTGGAAAAGTGTTAATTTCTGTAATTCATCATGATTTAGAGCTTGTTTTTGGAAAAGTGTAAATTTTTGTATTTCATCATGATTTAGAGCTTGTTTTTGGAAAAGTGTTTATTTCTGTATTTCAACATGATTTGGTGCTTGTTTATGAAAAAGTGTTTATTTCTGTATTTCAACATTATTTAGAGCTTGTTTTTGGAAAAGTGTGTATTTCTGTATTTCAACATGATTTAGAGCTTGTTTTTGGAAAAGTGTTAATTTCTGTATTTCAACATGATTTGGAGCTTGTTTTTGGAAAAGTGTTTATTTCTGTATTCCAATTTTGCAACTTGCTGAAAACTGTCCACAGTGTTCCTATCATCCAGTTCTAACAGAACTGGGGAAAAAATCACTTACAGAGTGCTTCAAACATGATTTAGAGCTTGTTTATGAAAAAGTGTTTATTTCTGTATTTCAACATGATTTAGAGCTTGTTTATGAAAAAGTGTTTATTTCTGTATTTCACCATGATCTGGAGCTTGTTTTTGGAAAAGTGTTTATTTCTGTATTCCAATATTGCAACTTGCTGAAACCTGTCCACAGTGTTCCTATCATCCAGTTCTAACAGTACTGGGGAAAAAATCACTTACAGAGTCCTGAAAACATGATTTAGAGCTTGTTTATGAAAAAGTGTTTATTTCTGTATTTCAACATGATTTGGAGCTTGTTTATGAAAAAGTGTTTATGCCTGTATTTCAACATGATTTGGAGCTTGTTTTTGGAAAAGTGTTAATTTCTGTAATTCATCATGATTTAGAGCTTGTTTTTGGAAAAGTGTTAATTTTTGTATTTCATCATGATTTAGAGCTTGTTTTTGGAAAAGTGTTTATTTCTGTATTCCAATATTGCAACTTGCTGAAAACTGTCCACAGTGTTCCTATCATCCAGTTCTAACAGTACTGGGAAAAAAATCACTTACAGAGTGCTTCAAACATGATTTAGAGCTTGTTTATGGAAAAGTGTTTATTTCTGTATTTCAACATGATTTGGTGCTTGTTTATGAAAAAGTGTTTATTTCTGTATTTCAACATTATTTAGAGCTTGTTTTTGGAAAAGTGTGTATTTCTGTATTTCAACATGATTTAGAGCTTGTTTTTGGAAAAGTGTTAATTTCTGTATTTCAACATGATTTGGAACTTGTTTTTGGAAAAGTGTTTATTTCTGTATTCCAATTTTGCAACTTGCTGAAAACTGTCCACAGTGTTCCTATCATCCAGTTCTAACAGAACTGGGGAAAAATCACTTACAGAGTGCTTCAAACATGATTTATAGCTTGTTTATGAAAAAGTGTTTATTTCTGTATTTCAACATGATTTGGAGCTTGTTTATGAAAAAGTGTTTATTTCTGTATTTCACCATGATCTGGAGCTTGTTTTTGGAAAAGTGTTAATTTCTGTATTTCATCATGATTTAGAGCTTGTTTTTGGAAAAGTGTTTATTTCTGTATTCCAATATTGCAACTTGCTGAAAACTGTTCACAGTGTTCCTATCATCCAATTCTAACAGTACTGGGGGAAAAAATCACTTACAGAGTGCTTCAAACATGATTTAGAGCTTGTTTATGGAAAAGTGTTTATTTCTGTATTTCAACATGATTTGGAGCTTGTTTATGAAAAAGTGTTTTTTCTGTATTTCAACATGATTTGGAGCTTGTTTATGAAAAAGTGTTTATTTCTGTATTTCAACATGATTTAGAGCTTGTTTTTGGAAAAGTGTTTATTTCTGTATTCCAATGTTGCAACTTGCTGAAAACTGTCCACAGTGTTCCTATCATCCAGTTCTAACAGTACTGGGAAAAAAATCACTTACAGTGCTTCAAACATTATTTAGAGCTTGTTTATGAAAAAGTGTTTATTTCTGTATTTCAACATGATTTGGAGCTTGTTTATGAAAAAGTGTTTATACCTGTATTTCAACATGATTTGGAGCTTGTTTTTGGAAAAGTGTTAATTTCTGTAATTCATCATGATTTAGAGCTTGTTTTTGGAAAAGTGTAAATTTTTGTATTTCATCATGATTTAGAGCTTGTTTTTGGAAAAGTGTTTATTTCTGTATTCCAATATTGCAACTTGCTGAAAACTGTCCACAGTGTTCCTATCATCCAGTTCTTACAGTACTGGGAAAAAAATCACTTACAGAGTGCTTCAAACATGATTTAGAGCTTGTTTATGGAAAAGTGTTTATTTCTGTATTTCAACATGATTTGGTGCTTGTTTATGAAAAAGTGTTTATTTCTGTATTTCAACATTATTTAGAGCTTGTTTTTGGAAAAGTGTGTATTTCTGTATTTCAACATGATTTAGAGCTTGTTTTTGGAAAAGTGTTAATTTCTGTATTTCAACATGATTTGGAGCTTGTTTTTGGAAAAGTGTTTATTTCTGTATTCCAATTTTGCAACTTGCTGAAAACTGTCCACAGTGTTCCTATCATCCAGTTCTAACAGAACTGGGGAAAAAATCACTTACAGAGTGCTTCAAACATGATTTAGAGCTTGTTTATGAAAAAGTGTTTATTTCTGTATTTCAACATGATTTAGAGCTTGTTTATGAAAAAGTGTTTATTTCTGTATTTCACCATGATCTGGAGCTTGTTTTTGGAAAAGTGTTTATTTCTGTATTCCAATATTGCAACTTGCTGAAACCTGTCCACAGTGTTCCTATCATCCAGTTCTAACAGTACTGGGGAAAAAATCACTTACAGAGTGCTGAAAACATGATTTAGAGCTTGTTTATGAAAAAGTGTTTTTTCTGTATTTCAACATGATTTGGAGCTTGTTTATGAAAAAGTGTTTATTTCTGTATTTCAACATGATTTAGAGCTTGTTTTTGGAAAAGTGTTTATTTCTGTATTCCAATGTTGCAACTTGCTGAAAACTGTCCACAGTGTTCCTATCATCCAGTTCTAACAGTACTGGGAAAAAAATCACTTACAGTGCTTCAAACATTATTTAGAGCTTGTTTATGAAAAGTGTTTATTTCTGTATTTCAACATGATTTGGAGCTTGTTTATGAAAAAGTGTTTATACCTGTATTTCAACATGATTTGGAGCTTGTTTTTGGAAAAGTGTTAATTTCTGTAATTCATCATGATTTAGAGCTTGTTTTTGGAAAAGTGTAAATTTTTGTATTTCATCATGATTTAGAGCTTGTTTTTGGAAAAGTGTTTATTTCTGTATTTCAACATGATTTGGTGCTTGTTTATGAAAAAGTGTTTATTTCTGTATTTCAACATTATTTAGAGCTTGTTTTTGGAAAAGTGTGTATTTCTGTATTTCAACATGATTTAGAGCTTGTTTTTGGAAAAGTGTTAATTTCTGTATTTCAACATGATTTGGAGCTTGTTTTTGGAAAAGTGTTTATTTCTGTATTCCAATTTTGCAACTTGCTGAAAACTGTCCACAGTGTTCCTATCATCCAGTTCTTACAGTACTGGGAAAAAAATCACTTACAGAGTGCTTCAAACATGATTTAGAGCTTGTTTATGGAAAAGTGTTTATTTCTGTATTTCAACATGATTTGGTGCTTGTTTATGAAAAAGTGTTTATTTCTGTATTTCAACATTATTTAGAGCTTGTTTTTGGAAAAGTGTGTATTTCTGTATTTCAACATGATTTAGAGCTTGTTTTTGGAAAAGTGTTAATTTCTGTATTTCAACATGATTTGGAGCTTGTTTTTGGAAAAGTGTTTATTTCTGTATTCCAATTTTGCAACTTGCTGAAAACTGTCCACAGTGTTCCTATCATCCAGTTCTTACAGTACTGGGAAAAAAATCACTTACAGAGTGCTTCAAACATGATTTAGAGCTTGTTTATGGAAAAGTGTTTATTTCTGTATTTCAACATGATTTGGTGCTTGTTTATGAAAAAGTGTTTATTTCTGTATTTCAACATTATTTAGAGCTTGTTTTTGGAAAAGTGTGTATTTCTGTATTTCAACATGATTTAGAGCTTGTTTTTGGAAAAGTGTTAATTTCTGTATTTCAACATGATTTGGAGCTTGTTTTTGGAAAAGTGTTTATTTCTGTATTCCAATTTTGCAACTTGCTGAAAACTGTCCACAGTGTTCCTATCATCCAGTTCTAACAGAACTGGGGAAAAAATCACTTACAGAGTGCTTCAAACATGATTTAGAGCTTGTTTATGAAAAAGTGTTTATTTCTGTATTTCAACATGATTTAGAGCTTGTTTATGAAAAAGTGTTTATTTCTGTATTTCACCATGATCTGGAGCTTGTTTTTGGAAAAGTGTTTATTTCTGTATTCCAATATTGCAACTTGCTGAAACCTGTCCACAGTGTTCCTATCATCCAGTTCTAACAGTACTGGGGAAAAAATCACTTACAGAGTGCTGAAAACATGATTTAGAGCTTGTTTATGAAAAAGTGTTTTTTCTGTATTTCAACATGATTTGGAGCTTGTTTATGAAAAAGTGTTTATTTCTGTATTTCAACATGATTTAGAGCTTGTTTTTGGAAAAGTGTTTATTTCTGTATTCCAATGTTGCAACTTGCTGAAAACTGTCCACAGTGTTCCTATCATCCAGTTCTAACAGTACTGGGAAAAAAATCACTTACAGTGCTTCAAACATTATTTAGAGCTTGTTTATGAAAAAGTGTTTATTTCTGTATTTCAACATGATTTGGAGCTTGTTTATGAAAAAGTGTTTATACCTGTATTTCAACATGATTTGGAGCTTGTTTTTGGAAAAGTGTTAATTTCTGTAATTCATCATGATTTAGAGCTTGTTTTTGGAAAAGTGTAAATTTTTGTATTTCATCATGATTTAGAGCTTGTTTTTGGAAAAGTGTTTATTTCTGTATTTCAACATGATTTGGTGCTTGTTTATGAAAAAGTGTTTATTTCTGTATTTCAACATTATTTAGAGCTTGTTTTTGGAAAAGTGTGTATTTCTGTATTTCAACATGATTTAGAGCTTGTTTTTGGAAAAGTGTTAATTTCTGTATTTCAACATGATTTGGAGCTTGTTTTTGGAAAAGTGTTTATTTCTGTATTCCAATTTTGCAACTTGCTGAAAACTGTCCACAGTGTTCCTATCATCCAGTTCTTACAGTACTGGGAAAAAAATCACTTACAGAGTGCTTCAAACATGATTTAGAGCTTGTTTATGGAAAAGTGTTTATTTCTGTATTTCAACATGATTTGGTGCTTGTTTATGAAAAAGTGTTTATTTCTGTATTTCAACATTATTTAGAGCTTGTTTTTGGAAAAGTGTGTATTTCTGTATTTCAACATGATTTAGAGCTTGTTTTTGGAAAAGTGTTAATTTCTGTATTTCAACATGATTTGGAGCTTGTTTTTGGAAAAGTGTTTATTTCTGTATTCCAATTTTGCAACTTGCTGAAAACTGTCCACAGTGTTCCTATCATCCAGTTCTTACAGTACTGGGAAAAAAATCACTTACAGAGTGCTTCAAACATGATTTAGAGCTTGTTTATGGAAAAGTGTTTATTTCTGTATTTCAACATGATTTGGTGCTTGTTTATGAAAAAGTGTTTATTTCTGTATTTCAACATTATTTAGAGCTTGTTTTTGGAAAAGTGTGTATTTCTGTATTTCAACATGATTTAGAGCTTGTTTTTGGAAAAGTGTTAATTTCTGTATTTCAACATGATTTGGAGCTTGTTTTTGGAAAAGTGTTTATTTCTGTATTCCAATTTTGCAACTTGCTGAAAACTGTCCACAGTGTTCCTATCATCCAGTTCTAACAGAACTGGGGAAAAAATCACTTACAGAGTGCTTCAAACATGATTTAGAGCTTGTTTATGAAAAAGTGTTTATTTCTGTATTTCAACATGATTTAGAGCTTGTTTATGAAAAAGTGTTTATTTCTGTATTTCACCATGATCTGGAGCTTGTTTTTGGAAAAGTGTTTATTTCTGTATTCCAATATTGCAACTTGCTGAAACCTGTCCACAGTGTTCCTATCATCCAGTTCTAACAGTACTGGGGAAAAAATCACTTACAGAGTGCTGAAAACATGATTTAGAGCTTGTTTATGAAAAAGTGTTTTTTCTGTATTTCAACATGATTTGGAGCTTGTTTATGAAAAAGTGTTTATTTCTGTATTTCAACATGATTTAGAGCTTGTTTTTGGAAAAGTGTTTATTTCTGTATTCCAATGTTGCAACTTGCTGAAAACTGTCCACAGTGTTCCTATCATCCAGTTCTAACAGTACTGGGAAAAAAATCACTTACAGTGCTTCAAACATTATTTAGAGCTTGTTTATGAAAAAGTGTTTATTTCTGTATTTCAACATGATTTGGAGCTTGTTTATGAAAAAGTGTTTATACCTGTATTTCAACATGATTTGGAGCTTGTTTTTGGAAAAGTGTTAATTTCTGTAATTCATCATGATTTAGAGCTTGTTTTTGGAAAAGTGTAAATTTTTGTATTTCATCATGATTTAGAGCTTGTTTTTGGAAAAGTGTTTATTTCTGTATTTCAACATGATTTGGTGCTTGTTTATGAAAAAGTGTTTATTTCTGTATTTCAACATTATTTAGAGCTTGTTTTTGGAAAAGTGTGTATTTCTGTATTTCAACATGATTTAGAGCTTGTTTTTGGAAAAGTGTTAATTTCTGTATTTCAACATGATTTGGAGCTTGTTTATGAAAAAGTGTTAATTTCTGTATTTCAACATGATTTGGAGCTTGTTTTTGGAAAAGTGTTTATTTCTGTATTCCAATTTTGCAACTTGCTGAAAACTGTCCACAGTGTTCCTATCATCCAGTTCTAACAGAACTGGGGAAAAAATCACTTACAGAGTGCTTCAAACATGATTTAGAGCTTGTTTATGAAAAAGTGTTTATTTCTGTATTTCAACATGATTTAGAGCTTGTTTATGAAAAAGTGTTTATTTCTGTATTTCACCATGATCTGGAGCTTGTTTTTGGAAAAGTGTTTATTTCTGTATTCCAATATTGCAACTTGCTGAAACCTGTCCACAGTGTTCCTATCATCCAGTTCTAACAGTACTGGGGAAAAAATCACTTACAGAGTGCTGAAAACATGATTTAGAGCTTGTTTATGAAAAAGTGTTTTTTCTGTATTTCAACATGATTTGGAGCTTGTTTATGAAAAAGTGTTTATTTCTGTATTTCAACATGATTTAGAGCTTGTTTTTGGAAAAGTGTTTATTTCTGTATTCCAATGTTGCAACTTGCTGAAAACTGTCCACAGTGTTCCTATCATCCAGTTCTAACAGTACTGGGAAAAAAATCACTTACAGTGCTTCAAACATTATTTAGAGCTTGTTTATGAAAAGTGTTTATTTCTGTATTTCAACATGATTTGGAGCTTGTTTATGAAAAAGTGTTTATACCTGTATTTCAACATGATTTAGAGCTTGTTTTTGGAAAAGTGTAAATTTTTGTATTTCATCATGATTTAGAGCTTGTTTTTGGAAAAGTGTTTATTTCTGTATTTCAACATGATTTGGTGCTTGTTTATGAAAAAGTGTTTATTTCTGTATTTCAACATTATTTAGAGCTTGTTTTTGGAAAAGTGTGTATTTCTGTATTTCAACATGATTTAGAGCTTGTTTTTGGAAAAGTGTTAATTTCTGTATTTCAACATGATTTGGAGCTTGTTTTTGGAAAAGTGTTTATTTCTGTATTCCAATTTTGCAACTTGCTGAAAACTGTCCACAGTGTTCCTATCATCCAGTTCTTACAGTACTGGGAAAAAAATCACTTACAGAGTGCTTCAAACATGATTTAGAGCTTGTTTATGGAAAAGTGTTTATTTCTGTATTTCAACATGATTTGGTGCTTGTTTATGAAAAAGTGTTTATTTCTGTATTTCAACATTATTTAGAGCTTGTTTTTGGAAAAGTGTGTATTTCTGTATTTCAACATGATTTAGAGCTTGTTTTTGGAAAAGTGTTAATTTCTGTATTTCAACATGATTTGGAGCTTGTTTTTGGAAAAGTGTTTATTTCTGTATTCCAATTTTGCAACTTGCTGAAAACTGTCCACAGTGTTCCTATCATCCAGTTCTAACAGAACTGGGGAAAAAATCACTTACAGAGTGCTTCAAACATGATTTAGAGCTTGTTTATGAAAAAGTGTTTATTTCTGTATTTCAACATGATTTAGAGCTTGTTTATGAAAAAGTGTTTATTTCTGTATTTCACCATGATCTGGAGCTTGTTTTTGGAAAAGTGTTTATTTCTGTATTCCAATATTGCAACTTGCTGAAACCTGTCCACAGTGTTCCTATCATCCAGTTCTAACAGTACTGGGGAAAAAATCACTTACAGAGTGCTGAAAACATGATTTAGAGCTTGTTTATGAAAAAGTGTTTTTTCTGTATTTCAACATGATTTGGAGCTTGTTTATGAAAAAGTGTTTATTTCTGTATTTCAACATGATTTAGAGCTTGTTTTTGGAAAAGTGTTTATTTCTGTATTCCAATGTTGCAACTTGCTGAAAACTGTCCACAGTGTTCCTATCATCCAGTTCTAACAGTACTGGGAAAAAAATCACTTACAGTGCTTCAAACATTATTTAGAGCTTGTTTATGAAAAAGTGTTTATTTCTGTATTTCAACATGATTTGGAGCTTGTTTATGAAAAAGTGTTTATACCTGTATTTCAACATGATTTGGAGCTTGTTTTTGGAAAAGTGTTAATTTCTGTAATTCATCATGATTTAGAGCTTGTTTTTGGAAAAGTGTAAATTTTTGTATTTCATCATGATTTAGAGCTTGTTTTTGGAAAAGTGTTTATTTCTGTATTTCAACATGATTTGGTGCTTGTTTATGAAAAAGTGTTTATTTCTGTATTTCAACATTATTTAGAGCTTGTTTTTGGAAAAGTGTGTATTTCTGTATTTCAACATGATTTAGAGCTTGTTTTTGGAAAAGTGTTAATTTCTGTATTTCAACATGATTTGGAGCTTGTTTTTGGAAAAGTGTTTATTTCTGTATTCCAATTTTGCAACTTGCTGAAAACTGTCCACAGTGTTCCTATCATCCAGTTCTAACAGAACTGGGGAAAAAATCACTTACAGAGTGCTTCAAACATGATTTAGAGCTTGTTTATGAAAAAGTGTTTATTTCTGTATTTCAACATGATTTAGAGCTTGTTTATGAAAAAGTGTTTATTTCTGTATTTCACCATGATCTGGAGCTTGTTTTTGGAAAAGTGTTTATTTCTGTATTCCAATATTGCAACTTGCTGAAACCTGTCCACAGTGTTCCTATCATCCAGTTCTAACAGTACTGGGGAAAAAATCACTTACAGAGTGCTGAAAACATGATTTAGAGCTTGTTTATGAAAAAGTGTTTTTTCTGTATTTCAACATGATTTGGAGCTTGTTTATGAAAAAGTGTTTATTTCTGTATTTCAACATGATTTAGAGCTTGTTTTTGGAAAAGTGTTTATTTCTGTATTCCAATGTTGCAACTTGCTGAAAACTGTCCACAGTGTTCCTATCATCCAGTTCTAACAGTACTGGGAAAAAAATCACTTACAGTGCTTCAAACATTATTTAGAGCTTGTTTATGAAAAAGTGTTTATTTCTGTATTTCAACATGATTTGGAGCTTGTTTATGAAAAAGTGTTTATACCTGTATTTCAACATGATTTGGAGCTTGTTTTTGGAAAAGTGTTAATTTCTGTAATTCATCATGATTTAGAGCTTGTTTTTGGAAAAGTGTAAATTTTTGTATTTCATCATGATTTAGAGCTTGTTTTTGGAAAAGTGTTTATTTCTGTATTCCAATATTGCAACTTGCTGAAAACTGTCCACAGTGTTCCTATCATCCAGTTCTAACAGTACTGGGAAAAAAATCACTTACAGAGTGCTTCAAACATGATTTAGAGCTTGTTTATGGAAAAGTGTTTATTTCTGTATTTCAACATGATTTGGTGCTTGTTTATGAAAAAGTGTTTATTTCTGTATTTCAACATTATTTAGAGCTTGTTTTTGGAAAAGTGTGTATTTCTGTATTTCAACATGATTTAGAGCTTGTTTTTGGAAAAGTGTTAATTTCTGTATTTCAACATGATTTGGAGCTTGTTTTTGGAAAAGTGTTTATTTCTGTATTCCAATTTTGCAACTTGCTGAAAACTGTCCACAGTGTTCCTATCATCCAGTTCTAACAGAACTGGGGAAAAAATCACTTACAGAGTGCTTCAAACATGATTTAGAGCTTGTTTATGGAAAAGTGTTTATTTCTGTATTTCAACATGATTTGGAGCTTGTTTATGAAAAAGTGTTTATTTCTGTATTTCAACATGATTTGTAGCTTGTTTTTGGAAAAGTGTTAATTTCTCTATTTCACCATGATTTGGAGCTTGTTTTTGGAAAAGTGTTCATTTCTGTATTTCAACATGATTTGGAGCTTGTTTTTGGAAAAGTGTTTTATTTCTGTATTCCAATATTACAACTTGCTGAAAACTGTCCACAGTGTTCCTATCATCCAGTTCTAACAGTACTGGGGAAAAAATCACTTACAGAGTGCTTCAAACATGATTTAGAGCTTGTTTATGAAAAAGTGTTTATTTCTGTATTTCAACATGATTTGGAGCTTGTTTATGAAAAAGTGTTTATTTCTGTATTTCAACATTATTTAGAGCTTGTTTTTGGAAAAGTGTGTATTTCTGTAATTCATCATGATTTAGAGCTTGTTTTTGGAAAAGTGTTAATTTCTGTAATTCATCATGATTTAGAGCTTGTTTTTGGAAAAGTGTTAATTTTTGTATTTCATCATGATTTAGAGCTTGTTTTTGGAAAAGTGTTTATTTCTGTATTCCAATATTGCAACTTGCTGAAAACTGTCCACAGTGTTCCTATCATCCAGTTCTAACAGTACTGGGAAAAAAATCACTTACAGAGTGCTTCAAACATGATTTAGAGCTTGTTTATGGAAAAGTGTTTATTTCTGTATTTCAACATGATTTGGTGCTTGTTTATGAAAAAGTGTTTATTTCTGTATTTCAACATTATTTAGAGCTTGTTTTTGGAAAAGTGTGTATTTCTGTATTTCAACATGATTTGGTGCTTGTTTATGAAAAAGTGTTTATTTCTGTATTTCAACATTATTTAGAGCTTGTTTTTGGAAAAGTGTGTATTTCTGTATTTCAACATGATTTAGAGCTTGTTTTTGGAAAAGTGTTAATTTCTGTATTTCAACATGATTTGGAGCTTGTTTTTGGAAAAGTGTTTATTTCTGTATTCCAATTTTGCAACTTGCTGAAAACTGTCCACAGTGTTCCTATCATCCAGTTCTAACAGAACTGGGGAAAAAATCACTTACAGAGTGCTTCAAACATGATTTAGAGCTTGTTTATGAAAAAGTGTTTATTTCTGTATTTCAACATGATTTGGAGCTTGTTTATGAAAAAGTGTTTATTTCTGTATTTCACCATCATCTGGAGCTTGTTTTTGGAAAAGTGTTAATTTCTGTATTTCATCATGATTTAGAGCTTGTTTTTGGAAAAGTGCTTATTTCTGTATTCCAATATTGCAACTTGCTGAAAACTGTCCAATGTTCCTATCATCCAGTTCTAACAGTACTGGGGAAAAAATCACTTACAGAGTGCTTCAAACATGATTTAGAGCTTGTTTATGAAAAAGTGTTTATTTCTGTATTTCAACATGATTTGGAGCTTGTTTTTGGAAAAGTGCTTATTTCTGTATTCCAATATTGCAACTTGCTGAAAACTGTCCAATGTTCCTATCATCCAGTTCTAACAGTACTGGGGAAAAAATCACTTACAGAGTGCTTCAAACATGATTTAGAGCTTGTTTATGAAAAAGTGTTTATTTCTGTATTTCAACATGATTTGGAGCTTGTTTATGAAAAAGTGTTTATACCTGTATTTCAACATGATTTGGAGCTTGTTTTTGGAAAAGTGTTAATTTCTGTAATTCATCATGATTTAGAGCTTGTTTTTGGAAAAGTGTAAATTTTTGTATTTCATCATGATTTAGAGCTTGTTTTTGGAAAAGTGTTTATTTCTGTATTTCAACATGATTTGGTGCTTGTTTATGAAAAAGTGTTTATTTCTGTATTTCAACATTATTTAGAGCTTGTTTTTGGAAAAGTGTGTATTTCTGTATTTCAACATGATTTAGAGCTTGTTTTTGGAAAAGTGTTAATTTCTGTATTTCAACATGATTTGGAGCTTGTTTTTGGAAAAGTGTTTATTTCTGTATTCCAATTTTGCAACTTGCTGAAAACTGTCCACAGTGTTCCTATCATCCAGTTCTAACAGAACTGGGGAAAAAATCACTTACAGAGTGCTTCAAACATGATTTAGAGCTTGTTTATGAAAAAGTGTTTATTTCTGTATTTCAACATGATTTAGAGCTTGTTTATGAAAAAGTGTTTATTTCTGTATTTCACCATGATCTGGAGCTTGTTTTTGGAAAAGTGTTTATTTCTGTATTCCAATATTGCAACTTGCTGAAACCTGTCCACAGTGTTCCTATCATCCAGTTCTAACAGTACTGGGGAAAAAATCACTTACAGAGTGCTGAAAACATGATTTAGAGCTTGTTTATGAAAAAGTGTTTTTTCTGTATTTCAACATGATTTGGAGCTTGTTTATGAAAAAGTGTTTATTTCTGTATTTCAACATGATTTAGAGCTTGTTTTTGGAAAAGTGTTTATTTCTGTATTCCAATGTTGCAACTTGCTGAAAACTGTCCACAGTGTTCCTATCATCCAGTTCTAACAGTACTGGGAAAAAAATCACTTACAGTGCTTCAAACATTATTTAGAGCTTGTTTATGAAAAAGTGTTTATTTCTGTATTTCAACATGATTTGGAGCTTGTTTATGAAAAAGTGTTTATACCTGTATTTCAACATGATTTGGAGCTTGTTTTTGGAAAAGTGTTAATTTCTGTAATTCATCATGATTTAGAGCTTGTTTTTGGAAAAGTGTAAATTTTTGTATTTCATCATGATTTAGAGCTTGTTTTTGGAAAAGTGTTTATTTCTGTATTCCAATATTGCAACTTGCTGAAAACTGTCCACAGTGTTCCTATCATCCAGTTCTAACAGTACTGGGAAAAAAATCACTTACAGAGTGCTTCAAACATGATTTAGAGCTTGTTTATGGAAAAGTGTTTATTTCTGTATTTCAACATGATTTGGTGCTTGTTTATGAAAAAGTGTTTATTTCTGTATTTCAACATTATTTAGAGCTTGTTTTTGGAAAAGTGTGTATTTCTGTATTTCAACATGATTTAGAGCTTGTTTTTGGAAAAGTGTTAATTTCTGTATTTCAACATGATTTGGAGCTTGTTTTTGGAAAAGTGTTTATTTCTGTATTCCAATTTTGCAACTTGCTGAAAACTGTCCACAGTGTTCCTATCATCCAGTTCTAACAGAACTGGGGAAAAAATCACTTACAGAGTGCTTCAAACATGATTTAGAGCTTGTTTATGGAAAAGTGTTTATTTCTGTATTTCAACATGATTTGGAGCTTGTTTATGAAAAAGTGTTTATTTCTGTATTTCAACATGATTTGTAGCTTGTTTTTGGAAAAGTGTTAATTTCTCTATTTCACCATGATTTGGAGCTTGTTTTTGGAAAAGTGTTCATTTCTGTATTTCAACATGATTTGGAGCTTGTTTTTGGAAAAGTGTTTTATTTCTGTATTCCAATATTACAACTTGCTGAAAACTGTCCACAGTGTTCCTATCATCCAGTTCTAACAGTACTGGGGAAAAAATCACTTACAGAGTGCTTCAAACATGATTTAGAGCTTGTTTATGAAAAAGTGTTTATTTCTGTATTTCAACATGATTTGGAGCTTGTTTATGAAAAAGTGTTTATTTCTGTATTTCAACATTATTTAGAGCTTGTTTTTGGAAAAGTGTGTATTTCTGTAATTCATCATGATTTAGAGCTTGTTTTTGGAAAAGTGTTAATTTCTGTAATTCATCATGATTTAGAGCTTGTTTTTGGAAAAGTGTTAATTTTTGTATTTCATCATGATTTAGAGCTTGTTTTTGGAAAAGTGTTTATTTCTGTATTCCAATATTGCAACTTGCTGAAAACTGTCCACAGTGTTCCTATCATCCAGTTCTAACAGTACTGGGAAAAAAATCACTTACAGAGTGCTTCAAACATGATTTAGAGCTTGTTTATGGAAAAGTGTTTATTTCTGTATTTCAACATGATTTGGTGCTTGTTTATGAAAAAGTGTTTATTTCTGTATTTCAACATTATTTAGAGCTTGTTTTTGGAAAAGTGTGTATTTCTGTATTTCAACATGATTTGGTGCTTGTTTATGAAAAAGTGTTTATTTCTGTATTTCAACATTATTTAGAGCTTGTTTTTGGAAAAGTGTGTATTTCTGTATTTCAACATGATTTAGAGCTTGTTTTTGGAAAAGTGTTAATTTCTGTATTTCAACATGATTTGGAGCTTGTTTTTGGAAAAGTGTTTATTTCTGTATTCCAATTTTGCAACTTGCTGAAAACTGTCCACAGTGTTCCTATCATCCAGTTCTAACAGAACTGGGGAAAAAATCACTTACAGAGTGCTTCAAACATGATTTAGAGCTTGTTTATGAAAAAGTGTTTATTTCTGTATTTCAACATGATTTGGAGCTTGTTTATGAAAAAGTGTTTATTTCTGTATTTCACCATCATCTGGAGCTTGTTTTTGGAAAAGTGTTAATTTCTGTATTTCATCATGATTTAGAGCTTGTTTTTGGAAAAGTGCTTATTTCTGTATTCCAATATTGCAACTTGCTGAAAACTGTCCAATGTTCCTATCATCCAGTTCTAACAGTACTGGGGAAAAAATCACTTACAGAGTGCTTCAAACATGATTTAGAGCTTGTTTATGAAAAAGTGTTTATTTCTGTATTTCAACATGATTTGGAGCTTGTTTATGAAAAAGTGTTTATTTCTGTATTTCAACATGATTTAGAGCTTGTTTATGAAAAAGTGTTATTTCTGTATTTCAACATGATTTGGAGCTTGTTTTTGGAAAAGTGTTAATTTCTCTATTTCACCATGATTTGGAGCTTGTTTTTGGAAAAGTGTTCATTTCTGTATTCCAATATTGCAACTTGCTGAAAACTGTCCACAGTGTTCCTATCATCCAGTTCTAACAGTACTGGGGAAAAAATCACTTACAGAGTGCTTCAAACATGATTTAGAGCTTGTTTATGAAAAAGTGTTTATTTCTGTATTTCAACATGATTTGGAGCTTGTTTATGAAAAAGTGTTTATTTCTGTATTTCAACATGATTTAGAGCTTGTTTTTGGAAATGTGTTTATTTCTGTATTTCAACATGATTTGGATCTTGTTTTTGGAAAAGTGTTTATTTCTGTATTCCAATATTGCAACTTGATGAAACCTGTCCACAGTGTTCCTATCATCCAGTTCTAACAGAACTTGGAAAAAAATCACTTACAGAGTGCTTCAAACATGATTTCGAGCTTGTTCATGAAAAAGTGTTTATTTCTGTATTTCACCATGATTTGGAGCTTGTTTTTGGAAAAGTGTTAATTTCTGTATTTCATCACGATTTAGAGCTTGTTTTTGGAAAAGTGTTTATTTCTGTATTCCAATATTGCAACTTGCTGAAAACTGTCCACAGTGTTCCTATCATCCAGTTCTAAGAGTACTGGGGAAAAAAATCACTTACAGAGTGCTTCAAACATGATTTAGAGCTTGTTTATGGAAAAATGTTTATTTCTGTATTTCAACATGATTTGGAGCTTGTTTATGGAAAAGTGTTTATTTCTGTATTTCAACATGATTTGGTGCTTGTTTATGAAAAAGTGTTTATTTCTGTATTTCAACATTATTTAGAGCTTGTTTTTGGAAAAGTGTGTATTTCTGTATTTCAACATGATTTAGAGCTTGTTTTTGGAAAAGTGTTAATTTCTGTATTTCAACATGATTTGGAGCTTGTTTTTGGAAAAGTGTTTATTTCTGTATTCCAATTTTGCAACTTGCTGAAAACTGTCCACAGTGTTCCTATCATCCAGTTCTAACAGAACTGGGGAAAAAATCACTTACAGAGTGCTTCAAACATGATTTAGAGCTTGTTTATGAAAAAGTGTTTATTTCTGTATTTCAACATGATTTGGAGCTTGTTTATGAAAAAGTGTTTATTTCTGTATTTCACCATGATCTGGAGCTTGTTTTTGGAAAAGTGTTAATTTCTGTATTTCATCATGATTTAGAGCTTGTTTTTGGAAAAGTGTTTATTTCTGTATTCCAATATTGCAACTTGCTGAAAACTGTCCAGTGTTCCTATCATCCAGTTCTAACAGTACTGGGAAAAAAATCACTTACAGAGTGCTTCAAACATGATTTAGAGCTTGTTTATGGAAAAGTGTTTATTTCTGTATTTCAACATGATTTGGAGCTTGTTTATGAAAAAGTGTTTATTTCTGTATTTCAACATGATTTAGAGCTTGTTTATGAAAAAGTGTTTTTTCTGTATTTCAACATGATTTGGAGCTTGTTTATGAAAAAGTGTTTATTTCTGTATTTCACCATGATTTGTAGCTTGTTTTTGGAAAAGTGTTAATTTCTCTATTTCACCATGATTTGGAGCTTGTTTTTGGAAAAGTGTTCATTTCTGTATTTCAACATGATTTGGAGCTTGTTTTTGGAAAAGTGTTTATTTCTGTATTCCAATATTGCAACTTGCTGAAAACTTTCCACAGTGTTCCTATCATCCAGTTCTAACAGTACTGGGAAAAAAATCACTTACAGTGCTTCAAACATTATTTAGAGCTTGTTTATGAAAAAGTGTTTATTTCTGTATTTCAACATGATTTGGAGCTTGTTTATGAAAAAGTGTTTATGCCTGTATTTCAACATGATTTGGAGCTTGTTTTTGGAAAAGTGTTAATTTCTGTAATTCATCATGATTTAGAGCTTGTTTTTGGAAAAGTGTAAATTTTTGTATTTCATCATGATTTAGAGCTTGTTTTTGGAAAAGTGTTTATTTCTGTATTCCAATATTGCAACTTGCTGAAAACTGTCCACAGTGTTCCTATCATCCAGTTCTAACAGTACTGGGAAAAAAATCACTTACAGAGTGCTTCAAACATGATTTAGAGCTTGTTTATGGAAAAGTGTTTATTTCTGTATTTCAACATGATTTGGTGCTTGTTTATGAAAAAGTGTTTATTTCTGTATTTCAACATTATTTAGAGCTTGTTTTTGGAAAAGTGTGTATTTCTGTATTTCAACATGATTTAGAGCTTGTTTTTGGAAAAGTGTTAATTTCTGTATTTCAACATGATTTGGAGCTTGTTTTTGGAAAAGTGTTTATTTCTGTATTCCAATTTTGCAACTTGCTGAAAACTGTCCACAGTGTTCCTATCATCCAGTTCTAACAGTACTGGGGAAAAAATCACTTACAGAGTGCTTCAAACATGATTTAGAGCTTGTTTATGAAAAAGTGTTTATTTCTGTATTTCAACATGATTTGGAGCTTGTTTATGAAAAAGTGTTTATTTCTGTATATCAACATGATTTGGAGCTTGTTTATGAAAAAGTGTTTTTTCTGTATTTCAACATGATTTGGAGCTTGTTTATGAAAAAGTGTTTATTTCTGTATTTCACCATGATTTGGAGCTTGTTTTTGGAAAAGTGTTCATTTCTGTATTTCACCATGATTTGGAGCTTGTTTTTGGAAAAGTGTTCATTTCTGTATTCCAATATTGCAACTTGCTGAAAACTGTCCACAGTGTTCCTATCATCCAGTTCTAACAGTACTGGGGAAAAAATCACTTACAGAGTGCTTCAAACATGATTTAGAGCTTGTTTATGAAAAAGTGTTTATTTCTGTATTTCAACATGATTTGGAGCTTGTTTATGAAAAAGTGTTTATTTCTGTATTTCAACATGATTTAGAGCTTGTTTTTGGAAAAGTGTTTATTTCTGTATTTCAACATGATTTGGATCTTGTTTTTGGAAAAGTGTTTATTTCTGTATTCCAATATTGCAACTTGATGAAACCTGTCCACAGTGTTCCTATCATCCAGTTCTAACAGAACTTGGAAAAAAATCACTTACAGAGTGCTTCAAACATGATTTCGAGCTTGTTCATGAAAAAGTGTTTATTTCTGTATTTCACCATGATTTGGAGCTTGTTTTTGGAAAAGTGTTAATTTCTGTATTTCATCACGATTTAGAGCTTGTTTTTGGAAAAGTGTTTATTTCTGTATTCCAATATTGCAACTTGCTGAAAACTGTCCACAGTGTTCCTATCATCCAGTTCTAAGAGTACTGGGGGAAAAAAATCACTTACAGAGTGCTTCAAACATGATTTAGAGCTTGTTTATGGAAAAGTGTTTATTTCTGTATTTCAACATGATTTGGAGCTTGTTTATGGAAAAGTGTTTATTTCTGTATTTCAACATGATTTGGAGCTTGTTTATGAAAAAGTGTTTATTTCTGTATTTCAACATGATTTAGAGCTTGTTTTTGGAAAAGTGTTAATTTCTGTATTTCAACATGATTTAGAGCTTGTTTTTGGAAAAGTGTTCATTTCGGTATTTCAGCATGATTTAGAGCTTGTTTTTGGAAAAGTGTTTATTTCTGTATTTCAACATGATTTGGAGCTTGTTTTTGGAAAAGTGTTTATTTCTGTATTCCAATATTGCAACTTGCTGAAACCTGTCCACAGTGCTCCTATCATCCAGTTCTAACAGTACTGGGAAAAAAATCACTTACAGAGTGCTGAAAACATGATTTAGAGCTTGTTTATGAAAAAGTGTTTTTTCTGTATTTCAACATGATTTGGAGCTTGTTTATGAAAAAGTGTTTATTTCTGTATTTCACCATGATTTGTAGCTTGTTTTTGGAAAAGTGTTAATTTCTCTATTTCACCATGATTTGGAGCTTGTTTTTGGAAAAGTGTTCATTTCTGTATTTCAACATGATTTGGAGCTTGCTTTTGGAAAAGTGTTTATTTCTGTATTCCAATATTGCAACTTGCTGAAAACTGTCCACAGTGTTCCTATCATCCAGTTCTAACAGTACTGGGGAAAAAATCACTTACAGAGTGCTTCAAACATGATTTAGAGCTTGTTTATGAAAAAGTGTTTATTTCTGTATTTCAACATGATTTGGAGCTTGTTTATGAAAAAGTGTTTATTTCTGTATTTTACCATGATTTGGAGCTTGTTTTTGGAAAAGTGTTCATTTCTGTATTTCAACATGATTTGGAGCTTGTTTTTGGAAAAGTGTTTATTTCTGTATTCCAATATTGCAACTTGCTGAAAACTGTCCACAGTGTTCCTATCATCCAGTTCTAACAGTACTGGGGAAAAAATCACTTACAGAGTGCTTCAAACATTATTTAGAGCTTGTTTATGAAAAAGTGTTTATTTCTGTATTTCAACATGATTTGGAGCTTGTTTATGAAAAAGTGTTTATTTCTGTATTTCAACATGATTTAGAGCTTGTTTTTGGAAAAGTGTTTATTTCTGTATTTCAACATGATTTGGATCTTGTTTTTGGAAAAGTGTTTATTTCTGTATTCCAATATTGCAACTTGCTGAAACCTGTCCACAGTGTTCCTATCATCCAGTTCTAATAGAACTTGGAAAAAAATCACTTACAGAGTGCTTCAAACATGATTTAGAGCTTGTTTATGGAAAAGTGTTTATTTCTGTATTTCAACATGATTTGGAGCTTGTTTATGGAAAAGTGTTTATTTCTGTATTTCAACATGATTTGGAGCTTGTTTATGAAAAAGTGTTTATTTCTGTATTTCAACATGATTTTGAGCTTGTTTTTGGAAAAGTGTTAATTTCTGTATTTCAACATGATTTAGAGCTTGTTTTTGGAAAAGTGTTAATTTCGGTATTTCAGCATGATTTAGAGCTTGTTTTTGGAAAAGTGTTTATTTCTGTATTTCAACATGATTTGGAGCTTGTTTTTGGAAAAGTGTTTATTTCTGTATTCCAATATTGCAACTTGCTGAAACCTGTCCACAGTGCTCCTATCATCCAGTTCTAACAGTACTGGGAAAAAAATCACTTACAGAGTGCTGAAAACATGATTTAGAGCTTGTTTATGAAAAAGTGTTTTTTCTGTATTTCAACATGATTTGGAGCTTGTTTATGAAAAAGTGTTTATTTCTGTATTTCACCATGATTTGTAGCTTGTTTTTGGAAAAGTGTTAATTTCTCTATTTCACCATGATTTGGAGCTTGTTTTTGGAAAAGTGTTCATTTCTGTATTTCAACATGATTTGGAGCTTGTTTTTGGAAAAGTGTTTATTTCTGTATTCCAATATTGCAACTTGCTGAAAACTGTCCACAGTGTTCCTATCATCCAGATCTAACAGTACTGGGGAAAAAATCACTTACAGAGTGCTTCAAACATGATTTAGAGCTTGTTTATGAAAAAGTGTTTATTTCTGTATTTCAACATGATTTGGAGCTTGGTTATGAAAAAGTGTTTATTTCTGTATTTCACCATGATTTGGAGCTTGTTTTTGGAAAAGTGTGTATTTCTGTATTTCAACATGATTTAGAGCTTGCTTTTGGAAAAGTGTTAATTTCTGTATTTCAACATGATTTGGAGCTTGTTTTTGGAAAAGTGTTTATTTCTGTATTCCAATATTGCAACTTGCTGAAACCTGTCCACAGTGTTCCTATCATCCAGTTCTAACAGAACTGGGGAAAAAATCACTTACAGATTGCTGAAAACATGATTTAGAGCTTGTTTATGAAAAAGTGTTTATTTCTGTATTTCAACATGATTTGGAGCTTGTTTATGAAAAAGTGTTTATTTCTGTATTCCAATTTTGCAACTTGCTGAAAACTGTCCACAGTGTTCCTAACATCCAGTTCTAACAGAACTGGGGAAAAAATCACTTACAGAGTGCTTCAAACATGATTTAGAGCTTGTTTATGAAAAAGTGTTTATTTCTGTATTTCACCATGATTTGGAGCTTGTTTTTGGAAAAGTGTTAATTTCTGTATTTCATCATGATTTAGAGCTTGTTTATGAAAAAGTGTTTATTTCTGTATTTCAACATGATTTGGAGCTTGTTTATGAAAAAGTGTTTATTTCTGTATTTTACCATGATTTGGAGCTTGTTTTTGGAAAAGTGTTCATTTCTGTATTTCAACATGATTTGGAGCTTGTTTATGAAAAAGTGTTTATTTCTGTATTTCAACATGATTTAGAGCTTGTTTTTGGAAAAGTGTTTATTTCTGTATTTCAACATGATTTGGATCTTGTTTTTGGAAAAGTGTTTATTTCTGTATTCCAATATTGCAACTTGCTGAAACCTGTCCACAGTGTTCCTATCATCCAGTTCTAACAGAACTTGGAAAAAAATCACTTACAGAGTGCTTCAAACATGATTTAGAGCTTGTTTATGGAAAAGTGTTTATTTCTGTATTTCAACATGATTTGGAGCTTGTTTATGGAAAAGTGTTTATTTCTGTATTTCAACATGATTTGGAGCTTGTTTATGAAAAAGTGTTTATTTCTGTATTTCAACATGATTTAGAGCTTGTTTTTGGAAAAGTGTTAATTTCTGTATTTCAACATGATTTAGAGCTTGTTTTTGGAAAAGTGTTTATTTCTGTATTTCAACATGATTTGGATCTTGTTTTTGGAAAAGTGTTTATTTCTGTATTCCAATATTGCAACTTGCTGAAAACTGTCCACAGTGTTCCTATCATCCAGTTCTAACAGTACTGGGGAAAAAATCACTTACAGAGTGCTTCAAACATTATTTAGAGCTTGTTTATGAAAAAGTGTTTATTTCTGTATTTCAACATGATTTGGAGCTTGTTTATGAAAAAGTGTTTATTTCTGTATTTCAACATGATTTAGAGCTTGTTTTTGGAAAAGTGTTTATTTCTGTATTTCAACATGATTTGGATCTTGTTTTTGGAAAAGTGTTTATTTCTGTATTCCAATATTGCAACTTGCTGAAAACTGTCCACAGTGTTCCTATCATCCAGTTCTAACAGTACTGGGGAAAAAATCACTTACAGAGTGCTTCAAACATTATTTAGAGCTTGTTTATGAAAAAGTGTTTATTTCTGTATTTCAACATGATTTGGAGCTTGTTTATGAAAAAGTGTTTATTTCTGTATTTCAACATGATTTAGAGCTTGTTTTTGGAAAAGTGTTTATTTCTGTATTTCAACATGATTTGGATCTTGTTTTTGGAAAAGTGTTTATTTCTGTATTCCAATATTGCAACTTGCTGAAAACTGTCCACAGTGTTCCTATCATCCAGTTCTAACAGTACTGGGGAAAAAATCACTTACAGAGTGCTTCAAACATTATTTAGAGCTTGTTTATGAAAAAGTGTTTATTTCTGTATTTCAACATGATTTGGAGCTTGTTTATGAAAAAGTGTTTATTTCTGTATTTCAACATGATTTAGAGCTTGTTTTTGGAAAAGTGTTAATTTCTGTATTTCAACATGATTTAGAGCTTGTTTTTGGAAAAGTGTTAATTTCGGTATTTCAGCATGATTTAGAGCTTGTTTTTGGAAAAGTGTTTATTTCTGTATTTCAACATGATTTGGAGCTTGTTTTTGGAAAAGTGTTTATTTCTGTATTCCAATATTGCAACTTGCTGAAACCTGTCCACAGTGCTCCTATCATCCAGTTCTAACAGTACTGGGAAAAAAATCACTTACAGAGTGCTGAAAACATGATTTAGAGCTTGTTTATGAAAAAGTGTTTTTTCTGTATTTCAACATGATTTGGAGCTTGTTTATGAAAAAGTGTTTATTTCTGTATTTCACCATGATTTGTAGCTTGTTTTTGGAAAAGTGTTAATTTCTCTATTTCACCATGATTTGGAGCTTGTTTTTGGAAAAGTGTTCATTTCTGTATTTCAACATGATTTGGAGCTTGTTTTTGGAAAAGTGTTTATTTCTGTATTCCAATATTGCAACTTGCTGAAAACTGTCCACAGTGTTCCTATCATCCAGATCTAACAGTACTGGGGAAAAAATCACTTACAGAGTGCTTCAAACATGATTTAGAGCTTGTTTATGAAAAAGTGTTTATTTCTGTATTTCAACATGATTTGGAGCTTGTTTATGAAAAAGTGTTTATTTCTGTATTTCACCATGATTTGGAGCTTGTTTTTGGAAAAGTGTGTATTTCTGTATTTCAACATGATTTAGAGCTTGCTTTTGGAAAAGTGTTAGATTCTGTATTTCAACATGATTTGGAGCTTGTTTTTGGAAAAGTGTTTATTTCTGTATTCCAATATTGCAACTTGCTGAAACCTGTCCACAGTGTTCCTATCATCCAGTTCTAACAGAACTGGGGAAAAAATCACTTACAGATTGCTGAAAACATGATTTAGAGCTTGTTTATGAAAAAGTGTTTATTTCTGTATTTCAACATGATTTGGAGCTTGTTTATGAAAAAGTGTTTATTTCTGTATTCCAATTTTGCAACTTGCTGAAAACTGTCCACAGTGTTCCTATCATCCAGTTCTAACAGAACTGGGGAAAAAATCACTTACAGAGTGCTTCAAACATGATTTAGAGCTTGTTTATGAAAAAGTGTTTATTTCTGTATTTCACCATGATTTGGAGCTTGTTTTTGGAAAAGTGTTAATTTCTGTATTTCATCATGATTTAGAGCTTGTTTATGAAAAAGTGTTTATTTCTGTATTTCAACATGATTTGGAGCTTGTTTATGAAAAAGTGTTTATTTCTGTATTTTACCATGATTTGGAGCTTGTTATTGGAAAAGTGTTCATTTCTGTATTTCAACATGATTTGGAGCTTGTTTTTGGAAAAGTGTTTATTTCTGTATTCCAATATTGCAACTTGCTGAAAACTGTCCACAGTGTTCCTATCATCCAGTTCTAACAGTACTGGGGAAAAAATCACTTACAGAGTGCTTCAAACATTATTTAGAGCTTGTTTATGAAAAAGTGTTTATTTCTGTATTTCAACATGATTTGGAGCTTGTTTATGAAAAAGTGTTTATTTCTGTATTTCAACATGATTTAGAGCTTGTTTTTGGAAAAGTGTTTATTTCTGTATTTCAACATGATTTGGATCTTGTTGTTGGAAAAGTGTTTATTTCTGTATTCCAATATTGCAACTTGCTGAAACCTGTCCACAGTGTTCCTATCATCCAGTTCTAACAGAACTTGGAAAAAAATCACTTACAGAGTGCTTCAAACATGATTTAGAGCTTGTTTATGGAAAAGTGTTTATTTCTGTATTTCAACATGATTTGGAGCTTGTTTATGGAAAAGTGTTTATTTCTGTATTTCAACATGATTTGGAGCTTGTTTATGAAAAAGTGTTTATTTCTGTATTTCAACATGATTTAGAGCTTGTTTTTGGAAAAGTGTTAATTT
This sequence comes from Salvelinus fontinalis, assembly GCF_029448725.1. Classification (NCBI taxonomy): domain Eukaryota; kingdom Metazoa; phylum Chordata; class Actinopteri; order Salmoniformes; family Salmonidae; genus Salvelinus; species Salvelinus fontinalis. Next base: position 450,848 of record NW_026600272.1, read on the forward strand.
CTGTATTTCAACATGATTTAGAGCTTGTTTTTGGAAAAGTGTTAATTTCGGTATTTCAGCATGATTTGGAGCTTGTTTTTGGAAAAGTGTTTATTTCTGTATTTCAACATGATTTGGAGCTTGTTTTTGGAAAAGTGTTTATTTCTGTATTCCAATATTGCAACTTGCTGAAACCTGTCCACAGTGCTCCTATCATCCAGTTCTAACAGTACTGGGAAAAAAATCACTTAAAGAGTGCTGAAAACATGATTTAGAGCTTGTTTATGAAAAAGTGTTTTTTCTGTATTTCAACATGATTTGGAGCTTGTTTATGAAAAAGTGTTTATTTCTGTATTTCACCATGATTTGTAGCTTGTTTTTGGAAAAGTGTTAATTTCTCTATTTCACCATGATTTGGAGCTTGTTTTTGGAAAAGTGTTCATTTCTGTATTTCAACATGATTTGGAGCTTGTTTTTGGAAAAGTGTTTATTTCTGTATTCCAATTTTGCAACTTGCTGAAACCTGTCCACAGTGTTCCTATCATCCAGTTCTAACAGAACTGGGGAAAAAATCACTTACAGATTGCTGAAAACATGATTTAGAGCTTGTTTATGAAAAAGTGTTTATTTCTGTATTTCACCATGATTTGTAGCTTGTTTTTGGAAAAGTGTTAATTTCTCTATTTCACCATGATTTGGAGCTTGTTTTTGGAAAAGTGTTCATTTCTGTATTTCACCATGATTTGTAGCTTGTTTTTGGAAAAGTGTTAATTTCTCTATTTCACCATGATTTGGAGCTTGTTTTTGGAAAAGTGTTCATTTCTGTATTCCAATATTGCAACTTGCTGAAAACTGTCCACAGTGTTCCTATCATCCAGTTCTAACAGTACTGGGGAAAAAATCACTTACAGAGTGCTTCAAACATGATTTAGAGCTTGTTTATGAAAAAGTGTTTTTTTCTGTATTTTAACATGATTTAGAGCTTGTTTATGAAAAAGTGTTTTTTCTGTATTTCAACATGATTTGGAGCTTGTTTATGAAAAAGTGTTTATTTCTGTATTTCACCATGATTTGGAGCTTGTTTTTGGAAAAGTGTTAATTTCTCTATTTCACCATGATTTGGAGCTTGTTTTTGGAAAAGTGTTCATTTCTGTATTCCAATATTGCAACTTGCTGAAAACTGTCCACAGTGTTCCTATCATCCAGTTCTAACAGTACTGGGAAAAAAATCACTTACAGAGTGCTTCAAACATGATTTAGAGCTTGTTTATGAAAAAGTGTTTATTTCTGTATTTCAACATGATTTGGAGCTTGTTTATGAAAAAGTGTTTATTTCTGTATTTCAACATGATTTGGAGCTTGTTTATGAAAAAGTGTTTATTTCTGTATTTCAACATGATTTAGAGCTTGTTTTTGGAAAAGTGTTTATTTCTGTATTTCAACATGATTTGGATCTTGTTTTTGGAAAAGTGTTTATTTCTGTATTCCAATATTGCAACTTGCTGAAACCTGTCCACAGTGTTCCTATCATCCAGTTCTAACAGAACTTGGAAAAAAATCACTTACAGAGTGCTTCAAACATGATTTCGAGCTTGTTCATGAAAAAGTGTTTATTTCTGTATTTCACCATGATTTGGAGCTTGTTTTTGGAAAAGTGTTCATTTCTGTTTTTCATCACGATTTAGAGCTTGTTTTTGGAAAAGTGTTTATTTCTGTATTCCAATATTGCAACTTGCTAAAACTGTCCACAGTGTTCCTATCATCCAGTTCTAACAGTACTGGGGAAAAAAATCACTTACAGAGTGCTTCAAACATGATTTAGAGCTTGTTTATGAAAAAGTGTTTATTTCTGTATTTCAACATGATTTGGAGCTTGTTTATGAAAAAGTGTTTATTTCTGTATTTCACCATGATTTGTATCTTGTTTTTGGAAAAGTGTTAATTTCTCTATTTCACCATGATTTGGAGCTTGTTTTTTGAAAAGTGTTCATTTCTGTATTTCAACATGATTTGGAGCTTGTTTTTGGAAAAGTGTTTATTTCTGTATTCCAATATTGCAACTTGCTGAAAACTGTCCACAGTGTTCCTATCATCCAGTTCTAACAGTACTGGGGAAAAATAACTTACAGAGTGCTTCAAACATGATTTAGAGCTTGTTTATGAAAAAGTGTTTATTTCTGTATTTCAACATGATTTGGAGCTTGTTTATGAAAAAGTGTTTATTTCTGTATTCCAATTTTGCAACTTGCTGAAAACTTTCCACAGTGTTTTTATCATCCAGTTCTAACAGTACTGGGGAAAAAATAACTTACAGAGTGCTTCAAACATGATTTAGAGCTTGTTTATGAAAAAGTGTTTATTTCTGTATTTCAACATGATTTTGAGCTTGTTTATGAAAAAGTGTTTATTTCTGTATTCCAATTTTGCAACTTGCTGAAAACTGTCCACAGTGTTCCTATCATCCAGTTCTAACAGAACTGGGGAAAAAATCACTTACAGAGTGCTGAAAACATGATTTAGAGCTTGTTTATGAAAAAGTGTTTTTTCTGTATTTCAACATGATTTAGAGCTTGTTTATGAAAAAGTGTTTATTTCTGTATTTCACCATGATTTGTAGCTTGTTTTTGGAAAAGTGTTAATTTCTCTATTTCACCATGATTTGGAGCTTGTTTTTGGAAAAGTGTTCATTTCTGTATTTCAACATGATTTGGAGCTTGTTTTTGGAAAAGTGTTTATTTCTGTATTCCAATATTGCAACTTGCTGAAAACTGTCCACAGTGTTCCTATCATCCTGATTAAACAGTACTGAAATAAAATGTACTTACAGAGTGCATCAAACACGATTTAGAGCTTGTTTATGGAAAAGTGTTTATTTCTGTATTTCAACATGATTTGGAGCTTGTTTTTGAAAAGTGCCTATTTCTGTATTTCAACATGATTTAGAGCTTGTTTATGGAAAACTGTTTTTTCTGTTTTTCAACATGATTTAGTGCTTGTTTTTGGAAAAGTGTTTATTTCTGTATTTCAACATTGCAACTTGCTGAAAACTGTCCACAGTGTTCCTATCATCCTGATTAAACAGTACTGAAATAAAATTTATTTACAGAGTGAATCAAACATGATTTAGAGCTTGTTTATGGAATAGTGTTTATTTCTGTATTTCAACATGATTTGGAGCTTGTTTTTGGAAAAGTGTTCATTTCTGTATTTCAACATGATTTGGAGCTTGTTTTTGGAAAAGTGTTCATTTCTGTATTTCAACATGATTTGGAGCTTGTTTTTGGAAAAGTGTAAATTTCTCTATTTCAACATGATTTGGAGCTTGTTTTTGAAAAGTGCTTATTTCTGTGTTTCAACATGATTTGGAGCTTGTTTTTGGAAAAGTGTTCATTTCTGTATTTCAACATGATTTGGAGCTTGTTTTTGGAAAAGTGTACATTTCTCTATTTCAACATGATTTGGAGCTTGTTTTTGAAAAGTGCTTTTTTCTGTGTTTCAACATGATTTAGAGCTTGTTTTTGGAAAAGTGTTTATTTCTGTATTTCAATGTTGCAACTTGCTGAAAACTGTCCACAGTGTTCCTATCATCCTGATTAAACAGTACTGAAATAAAATGTACTTACAGAGTGCATCAAACATGATTTAGAGCTTGTTTATGGAAAAGTGTTTATTTCTGTATTTCAACATGATTTGGAGCTTGTTTTTGAAAAGTGCCTATTTCTGTATTTCAACATGATTTAGAGCTTGTTTATGGAAAACTGTTTTTTCTGTTTTTCAACATGATTTAGTGCTTGTTTTTGGAAAAGTGTTTATTTCTGTATTTCAACGTTGCAACTTGCTGAAAACTGTCCACAAGTGTTCCTATCATCCTGATTAAACAGTACTGAAATAAAATTTATTTACAGAGTGCATCAAACATGATTTAGAGCTTGTTTATGGAAAAGTGTTTATTTCTGTATTTCAACATGATTTGGAGCTTGTTTTTGGAAAAGTGTTCATTTCTGTATTTCAACATGATTTGGAGCTTGTTTTTGGAAAAGTGTTCATTTCTGTATTTCAACATGATTTAGAACTTGTTTATGGAAAACTGTTTTTTCTGTTTTTCAACATGATTTAGTGCTTGTTTTTGGAAAAGTGTTTATTTCTGTATTTCAACGTTGCAACTTGCTGAAAACTGTCCACAGTGTTCCTACCATCCTGATTAAACAGTACTGAAATAAAATTTACTTACAGAGTGCATCAAACATGATTTAGAGCTTGTTTATGGAAAAGTGTTTATTTCTGTATTTCAACATGATTTGGAGCTTGTTTTTGGAAAAGTGTTCATTTCTGTATTTCAACATGATTTGGAGCTTGTTTTTGGAAAAGTGTAAATTTCTCTATTTCAACATGATTTGGAGCTTGTTTTTGAAAAGTGCTTATTTCTGTGTTTCAATGTTGCAACTTGCTGAAAACTGTCCACAGTGTTCCTATCATCCCGATTAAACAGTACTGAAATGAAATGTACTTACAGAGTGCATCAAACATGATTTAGAGCTTGTTTATGGAAAAGTGTTTATTTCTGTATTTCAACATGATTTGGAGCTTGTTTTTGAAAAGTGCCTATTTCTGTATTTCAACATGATTTAGAGCTTGTTTATGGAAAACAGTTTTTTCTGTTTTTCAACATGATTTAGTGCTTGTTTTTGGAAAAGTGTTTATTTCTGTATTTCAACGTTGCAACTTGCTGAAAACTGTCCACAGTGTTCCTATCATCCTGATTAAACAGCACTGAAATAAAATTTATTTACAGAGTGCATCAAACATGATTTAGAGCTTGTTTATGGAAAAGTGTTTATTTCTGTATTTCAACATGATTTGGAGCTTGTTTTTGGAAAAGTGTAAATTTCTCTATTTCAACATGATTTGGAGCTTGTTTTTGAAAAGTGCTTATTTCTGTGTTTCAACATGATTTAGAGCTTGTTTTTGGAAAAGTGTTTATTTCTGTATTTCAATGTTGCAACTTGCTGAAAACTGTCCACAGTGTTCCTATCATCCTGATAAAACAGTACTGAAATAAAATTTACTTACAGGGTGCATCAAACATGATTTAGAGCTTGTTTATGGAAAAGTGTTTATTTCTATATTTCAACATGATTTGGAGCTTGTTTTTGAAAAGTGCCTATTTCTGTATTTCAACATGATTTAGAGCTTGTTTATGGAAAACTGTTTTTTCTGTTTTTCAACATGATTTAGTGCTTGTTTTTGGAAAAGTGTTTATTTCTGTATTTCAACGTTGCAACTTGCTGAAAACTGCCACAGTGTTCCTATCATCCTGATTAAACAGTACTGAAATAAAATTTATTTACAGAGTGCATCAAACATGATTTAGAGCTTGTTTATGGAAAAGTGTTTATTTCTGTATTTCAACATGATTTGGAGCTTGTTTTTGGAAAAGTGTTCATTTCTGTATTTCAACATGATTTGGAGCTTGTTTTTGGAAAAGTGTTCATTTCTGTATTTCAACATGATTTGGAGCTTGTTTTTGGAAAAGTGTAAATTTCTCTATTTCAACATGATTTGGAGCTTGTTTTTGAAAAGTGCTTATTTCTGTGTTTCAACATGATTTAGAGCTTGTTTTTGGAAAAGTGTTTATTTCTGTATTTCAATGTTGCAACTTGCTGAAAACTGTCCACAGTGTTCCTATCATCCTGATTAAACAGTACTGAAATAAAATGTACTTACAGAGTGCATCAAACATGATTTAGAGCTTGTTTATGGAAAACTGTTTTTCAACATGATTTAGTGCTTGTTTTTGGAAAAGTGTTTATTTCTGTATTTCAACGTTGCCACTTGCTGAAAACTGTCCACAGTGTTCCTATCATCCTGATTAAACAGTACTGAAATAAAATTTATTTACAGAGTGCATCAAACATGATTTAGAGCTTGTTTATGGAAAAGTGTTTATTTCTGTATTTCAACATGATTTGGAGCTTGTTTTTGAAAAGTGCCTATTTCTGTATTTCAACATGATTTAGAGCTTGTTTATGGAAAACTGTTTTTTCTGTTTTTCAACATGATTTAGAGCTTGTTTTTGGAAAAGTGTTTATTTCTGTATTTCAATGTTGCAACTTGCTGAAAACTGTCCACAGTGTTCTTACCATCCTGATTAAACAGTACTGAAATAAAATTTACTTACAGACTGCATCAAACATGATTTTGAGCTTGTTTTTGGAAAAGTGTAAATTTCTCTATTTCAACATGATTTGGAGCTTGTTTTTGAAAAGTGCTTATTTCTGTGTTTCAACATGATTTAGAGCTTGTTTTTGGAAAAGTGTTTATTTCTGTATTTCAATGTTGCAACTTGCTGAAAACTGTCCACAGTGTTCCTATCATCCTGATAAAACAGTACTGAAATAAAATTTACTTACAGGGTGCATCAAACATGATTTAGAGCTTGTTTATGGAAAAGTGTTTATTTCTATATTTCAACATGATTTGGAGCTTGTTTTTGAAAAGTGCCTATTTCTGTATTTCAACATGATTTAGAGCTTGTTTATGGAAAACTGTTTTTTCTGTTTTTCAACATGATTTAGTGCTTGTTTTTGGAAAAGTGTTTATTTCTGTATTTCAACGTTGCAACTTGCTGAAAACTGCCACAGTGTTCCTATCATCCTGATTAAACAGTACTGAAATAAAATTTATTTACAGAGTGCATCAAACATGATTTAGAGCTTGTTTATGGAAAAGTGTTTATTTCTGTATTTCAACATGATTTGGAGCTTGTTTTTGGAAAAGTGTTCATTTCTGTATTTCAACATGATTTGGAGCTTGTTTTTGGAAAAGTGTTCATTTCTGTATTTCAACATGATTTGGAGCTTGTTTTTGGAAAAGTGTAAATTTCTCTATTTCAACATGATTTGGAGCTTGTTTTTGAAAAGTGCTTATTTCTGTGTTTCAACATGATTTAGAGCTTGTTTTTGGAAAAGTGTTTATTTCTGTATTTCAATGTTGCAACTTGCTGAAAACTGTCCACAGTGTTCCTATCATCCTGATTAAACAGTACTGAAATAAAATGTACTTACAGAGTGCATCAAACATGATTTAGAGCTTGTTTATGGAAAACTGTTTTTCAACATGATTTAGTGCTTGTTTTTGGAAAAGTGTTTATTTCTGTATTTCAACGTTGCCACTTGCTGAAAACTGTCCACAGTGTTCCTATCATCCTGATTAAACAGTACTGAAATAAAATTTATTTACAGAGTGCATCAAACATGATTTAGAGCTTGTTTATGGAAAAGTGTTTATTTCTGTATTTCAACATGATTTGGAGCTTGTTTTTGAAAAGTGCCTATTTCTGTATTTCAACATGATTTAGAGCTTGTTTATGGAAAACTGTTTTTTCTGTTTTTCAACATGATTTAGAGCTTGTTTTTGGAAAAGTGTTTATTTCTGTATTTCAATGTTGCAACTTGCTGAAAACTGTCCACAGTGTTCTTACCATCCTGATTAAACAGTACTGAAATAAAATTTACTTACAGACTGCATCAAACATGATTTTGAGCTTGTTTATGGAAAAGTGTTCATTTCTGTATTTCAACATGATTTGGAGCTTGTTTTTGGAAAAGTGTTCATTTCTGTATTTCAACATGATTTGGAGCTTGTTTTTGGAAAAGTGTAAATTTCTCTATTTCAACATGATTTGGAGCTTGTTTTTGAAAAGTGCTTATTTCTGTGTTTCAACATGATTTAGAGCTTGTTTTTGGAAAAGTGTTTATTTCTGTATTTCAATGTTGCAACTTGCTGAAAACTGTCCACAGTGTTCCTATCATCCTGATTAAACAGTACTGAAATAAAATGTACTTACAGAGTGCATCAAACATGATTTAGAGCTTGTTTATGGAAAAGTGTTTATTTCTGTATTTCAACATGATTTGGAGCTTGTTTTTGAAAAGTGCCTATTTCTGTATTTCAACATGATTTAGAGCTTGTTTATGGAAAACTGTTTTTTCTGTTTTTCAACATGATTTAGTGCTTGTTTTTGGAAAAGTGTTTATTTCTGTATTTCAACGTTGCAACTTGCTGAAAACTGTCCACAAGTGTTCCTATCATCCTGATTAAACAGTACTGAAATAAAATTTATTTACAGAGTGCATCAAACATGATTTAGAGCTTGTTTATGGAAAAGTGTTTATTTCTGTATTTCAACATGATTTGGATCTTGTTTTTGGAAAAGTGTTTATTTCTGTATTTCAACGTTGCAACTTGCTGAAAACTGCCACAGTGTTCCTATCATCCTGATTAAACAGTACTGAAATAAAATTTATTTACAGAGTGCATCAAACATGATTTAGAGCTTGTTTATGGAAAAGTGTTTATTTCTGTATTTCAACATGATTTGGAGCTTGTTTTTGGAAAAGTGTTCATTTCTGTATTTCAACATGATTTGGAGCTTGTTTTTGGAAAAGTGTTCATTTCTGTATTTCAACATGATTTGGAGCTTGTTTTTGGAAAAGTGTAAATTTCTCTATTTCAACATGATTTGGAGCTTGTTTTTGAAAAGTGCTTATTTCTGTGTTTCAACATGATTTAGAGCTTGTTTTTGGAAAAGTGTTTATTTCTGTATTTCAATGTTGCAACTTGCTGAAAACTGTCCACAGTGTTCCTATCATCCTGATTAAACAGTACTGAAATAAAATGTACTTACAGAGTGCATCAAACATGATTTAGAGCTTGTTTATGGAAAACTGTTTTTCAACATGATTTAGTGCTTGTTTTTGGAAAAGTGTTTATTTCTGTATTTCAACGTTGCCACTTGCTGAAAACTGTCCACAGTGTTCCTATCATCCTGATTAAACAGTACTGAAATAAAATTTATTTACAGAGTGCATCAAACATGATTTAGAGCTTGTTTATGGAAAAGTGTTTATTTCTGTATTTCAACATGATTTGGAGCTTGTTTTTGAAAAGTGCCTATTTCTGTATTTCAACATGATTTAGAGCTTGTTTATGGAAAACTGTTTTTTCTGTTTTTCAACATGATTTAGAGCTTGTTTTTGGAAAAGTGTTTATTTCTGTATTTCAATGTTGCAACTTGCTGAAAACTGTCCACAGTGTTCTTACCATCCTGATTAAACAGTACTGAAATAAAATTTACTTACAGACTGCATCAAACATGATTTTGAGCTTGTTTATGGAAAAGTGTTCATTTCTGTATTTCAACATGATTTGGAGCTTGTTTTTGGAAAAGTGTTCATTTCTGTATTTCAACATGATTTGGAGCTTGTTTTTGGAAAAGTGTAAATTTCTCTATTTCAACATGATTTGGAGCTTGTTTTTGAAAAGTGCTTATTTCTGTGTTTCAACATGATTTAGAGCTTGTTTTTGGAAAAGTGTTTATTTCTGTATTTCAATGTTGCAACTTGCTGAAAACTGTCCACAGTGTTCCTATCATCCTGATTAAACAGTACTGAAATAAAATGTACTTACAGAGTGCATCAAACATGATTTAGAGCTTGTTTATGGAAAAGTGTTTATTTCTGTATTTCAACATGATTTGGAGCTTGTTTTTGAAAAGTGCCTATTTCTGTATTTCAACATGATTTAGAGCTTGTTTATGGAAAACTGTTTTTTCTGTTTTTCAACATGATTTAGTGCTTGTTTTTGGAAAAGTGTTTATTTCTGTATTTCAACGTTGCAACTTGCTGAAAACTGTCCACAAGTGTTCCTATCATCCTGATTAAACAGTACTGAAATAAAATTTATTTACAGAGTGCATCAAACATGATTTAGAGCTTGTTTATGGAAAAGTGTTTATTTCTGTATTTCAACATGATTTGGATCTTGTTTTTGGAAAAGTGTTTATTTCTGTATTCCAATATTGCAACTTGCTGAAACCTGTCCACAGTGTTCCTATCATCCAGTTCTAACAGTACTGGGGAAAAAATCACTTACAGAGTGCTTCAAACATCATTTAGAGCTTGTTTATGAAAAAGTGTTTATTTCTGTATTTCAACATGATTCAGAGCTTGTTTTTGGAAAAGTGTTTATTTCTGTATTTCATCACGATTTAGAGCTTGTTTTTGGAAAAGTATTTATTTCTGTATTCCAATATTGCAACTTGCTAAAACTGTCCACAGTGTTCCTATCATCCAGTTCTAACAGTACTGGGGGAAAAAATCACTTACAGAGTGCTTCAAACATGATTTAGAGCTTGTTTATGAAAAAGTGTTTATTTCTGTATTTCAACATGATTTGGAGCTTGTTTATGAAAAAGTGTTTATTTCTGTATTTCACCATGATTTGTAGCTTGTTTTTGGAAAAGTGTTAATTTCTCTATTTCACCATGATTTGGAGCTTGTTTTTTGAAAAGTGTTCATTTCTGTATTTCAACATGATTTGGAGCTTGTTTTTGGAAAAGTGTTTATTTCTGTATTCCAATATTGCAACTTGCTGAAAACTGTCCACAGTGTTCCTATCATCCAGTTCTAACAGTACTGGGGAACAAATAACTTACAGAGTGCTTCAAACATGATTTAGAGCTTGTTTATGAAAAAGTGTTTATTTCTGTATTTCAACATGATTTGGAGCTTGTTTATGAAAAAGTGTTTATTTCTATATTTCACCATGATTTGTAGCTTGTTTTTGGAAAAGTGTTAATTTCTCTATTTCACCATGATTTGGAGCTTGTTTTTGGAAAAGTGTTCATTTCTGTATTTCAACATGATTTGGAGCTTGTTTTTGGAAAAGTGTTTATTTCTGTATTCCAATATTGCAACTTGCTGAAAACTGTCCACAGTGTTCCTATCATCCAGTTCTAACAGTACTGGGGAAAAAATCACTTACAGAGTGCTTCAAACATGATTTAGAGCTTGTTTATGAAAAAGTGTTTATTTCTGTATTTCAACATGATTTAGAGCTTGTTTTTGGAAAAGTGTTTATTTCTGTATTTCAACATGATTTAGAGCTTGTTTTTGGAAAAGTGTTTATTTCTGTATTCCAATATTGCAACTTGCTGAAAACTGTCCACAGTGTTCCTATCATCCAGTTCTAACAGTACTGGGGGAAAAAATCACTTACAGAGTGCTGAAAACATGATTTGGAGCTTGTTTATGAAAAAGTGTTTATTTCTGTATTTCAACATGATTTAGAGCTTGTTTATGAAAAAGTGTTTTTTCTGTATTTCAACATGATTTGGAGCTTGTTTATGAAAAAGTGTTTATTTCTGTATTTCACCATGATTTGGAGCTTGTTTTTGGAAAAGTGTTCATTTCTGTATTCCAATATTGCAACTTGCTGAAAACTGTCCACAGTGTTCCTATCATCCAGTTCTAACAGTACTGGGGAAAAAATCACTTACAGAGTGCTTCAAACATGATTTAGAGCTTGTTTATGAAAAAGTGTTTATTTCTGTATTTCAACATGATTTGGAGCTTGTTTATGAAAAAGTGTTTATTTTTGTATTTCAACATGATTTATAGCTTGTTTTTTGAAAAGTGTTCATTTCTGTATTTCAACATGATTTGGAGCTTGTTTTTGGAAAAGTGTTTATTTCTGTATTCCAATATTGCAACTTGCTGAAAACTGTCCACAGTGTTCCTATCATCCAGTTCTAACAGTACTGGGGAAAAAATAACTTACAGAGTGCTTCAAACATGATTTAGAGCTTGTTTATGAAAAAGTGTTTATTTCTGTATTTCAACATGATTTGGAGCTTGTTTATGAAAAAGTGTTTATTTCTGTATTCCAATTTTGCAACTTGCTGAAAACTGTCCACAGTGTTCCTATCATCCAGTTCTAACAGTACTGGGGGAAAAAATCACTTACAGAGTGCTTCAAACATGATTTAGAGCTTGTTTATGAAAAAGTGTTTATTTCTGTATTTCAACATGATTTGGAGCTTGTTTATGAAAAAGTGTTTATTTCTGTATTTCACCATGATTTGTAGCTTGTTTTTGGAAAAGTGTTAATTTCTCTATTTCACCATGATTTGGAGCTTGTTTTTTGAAAAGTGTTCATTTCTGTATTTCAATATTGCAACATGCTAAAACTGTCCACAGTGTTCCTATCATCCAGTTCTAACAGTACTGGGGGAAAAAATCACTTACAGAGTGCTTCAAACATGATTTAGAGCTTGTTTATGAAAAAGTGTTTATTTCTGTATTTCAACATGATTTGGAGCTTGTTTATGAAAAAGTGTTTATTTCTGTATTTCACCATGATTTGTAGCTTGTTTTTGGAAAAGTGTTAATTTCTCTATTTCACCATGATTTGGAGCTTGTTTTTTGAAAAGTGTTCATTTCTGTATTTCAACATGATTTGGAGCTTGTTTTTGGAAAAGTGTTTATTTCTGTATTCCAATATTGCAACTTGCTGAAAACTGTCCACAGTGTTCCTATCATCCAGTTCTAACAGTACTGGGGAACAAATAACTTACAGAGTGCTTCAAACATGATTTAGAGCTTGTTTATGAAAAAGTGTTTATTTCTGTATTTCAACATGATTTGGAGCTTGTTTATGAAAAAGTGTTTATTTCTATATTTCACCATGATTTGTAGCTTGTTTTTGGAAAAGTGTTAATTTCTCTATTTCACCATGATTTGGAGCTTGTTTTTGGAAAAGTGTTCATTTCTGTATTTCAACATGATTTGGAGCTTGTTTTTGGAAAAGTGTTTATTTCTGTATTCCAATATTGCAACTTGCTGAAAACTGTCCACAGTGTTCCTATCATCCAGTTCTAACAGTACTGGGGAAAAAATCACTTACAGAGTGCTTCAAACATGATTTAGAGCTTGTTTATGAAAAAGTGTTTATTTCTGTATTTCAACATGATTTAGAGCTTGTTTTTGGAAAAGTGTTTATTTCTGTATTTCAACATGATTTAGAGCTTGTTTTTGGAAAAGTGTTTATTTCTGTATTCCAATATTGCAACTTGCTGAAAACTGTCCACAGTGTTCCTATCATCCAGTTCTAACAGTACTGGGGAAAAAATCACTTACAGAGTGCTGAAAACATGATTTGGAGCTTGTTTATGAAAAAGTGTTTATTTCTGTATTTCAACATGATTTAGAGCTTGTTTATGAAAAAGTGTTTTTTCTGTATTTCAACATGATTTGGAGCTTGTTTATGAAAAAGTGTTTATTTCTGTATTTCACCATGATTTGGAGCTTGTTTTTGGAAAAGTGTTCATTTCTGTATTCCAATATTGCAACTTGCTGAAAACTGTCCACAGTGTTCCTATCATCCAGTTCTAACAGTACTGGGGAAAAAATCACTTACAGAGTGCTTCAAACATGATTTAGAGCTTGTTTATGAAAAAGTGTTTATTTCTGTATTTCAACATGATTTGGAGCTTGTTTATGAAAAAGTGTTTATTTTTGTATTTCAACATGATTTATAGCTTGTTTTTTGAAAAGTGTTCATTTCTGTATTTCAACATGATTTGGAGCTTGTTTTTGGAAAAGTGTTTATTTCTGTATTCCAATATTGCAACTTGCTGAAAACTGTCCACAGTGTTCCTATCATCCAGTTCTAACAGTACTGGGGAAAAAATAACTTACAGAGTGCTTCAAACATGATTTAGAGCTTGTTTATGAAAAAGTGTTTATTTCTGTATTTCAACATGATTTGGAGCTTGTTTATGAAAAAGTGTTTATTTCTGTATTCCAATTTTGCAACTTGCTGAAAACTGTCCACAGTGTTCCTATCATCCAGTTCTAACAGTACTGGGGAAAAAATAACTTACAGAGTGCTTCAAACATGATTTAGAGCTTGTTTATGAAAAAGTGTTTATTTCTGTATTTCAACATGATTTGGAGCTTGTTTATGAAAAAGTGTTTATTTCTGTATTCCAATTTTGCAACTTGCTGAAAACTGTCCACAGTGGTCCTATCATCCAGTTCTAACAGAACTGGGGAAAAAATCACTTACAGAGTGCTGAAAACATGATTTAGAGCTTGTTTATGAAAAAGTGTTTTTGCTGTATTTCAACATGATTTGGAGCTTGTTTATGAAAAAGTGTTTATTTCTGTATTTCACCATGATTTGTAGCTTGTTTTTGGAAAAGTGTTAATTTCTCTATTTCACCATGATTTGGAGCTTGTTTTTGGAAAAGTGTTCATTTCTGTATTTCAACATGATTTGGAGCTTGTTTTTGGAAAAGTGTTTATTTCTGTATTCCAATATTGCAACTTGCTGAAAACTGTCCACAGTGTTCCTATCATCCAGTTCTAACAGTACTGGGGAAAAAATCACTTACAGAGTGCTTCAAACATGATTTAGAGCTTGTTTATGAAAAAGTGTTTATTTCTGTATTTCAACATGATTTAGAGCTTGTTTTTGGAAAAGTGTTTATTTCTGTATTTCAACATGATTTAGAGCTTGTTTTTGGAAAAGTGTTTATTTCTGTATTCCAATATTGCAACTTGCTGAAAACTGTCCACAGTGTTCCTATCATCCAGTTCTAACAGTACTGGGGGAAAAAATCACTTACAGAGTGCTGAAAACATGATTTGGAGCTTGTTTATGAAAAAGTGTTTATTTCTGTATTTCAACATGATTTAGAGCTTGTTTATGAAAAAGTGTTTTTTCTGGATTTCAACATGATTTGGAGCTTGTTTATGAAAAAGTGTTTATTTCTGTATTTCACCATGATTTGGAGCTTGTTTTTGGAAAAGTGTTCATTTCTGTATTCCAATATTGCAACTTGCTGAAAACTGTCCACAGTGTTCCTATCATCCAGTTCTAACAGTACTGGGGAAAAAATCACTTACAGAGTGCTTCAAACATGATTTAGAGCTTGTTTATGAAAAAGTGTTTATTTCTGTATTTCAACATGATTTGGAGCTTGTTTATGAAAAAGTGTTTATTTCTGTATTTCAACATGATTTAGAGCTTGTTTTTGGAAAAGTGTTTATTTCTGTATTTCAACGTTGCAACTTGCTGAAAACTGTCCACAGTGTTCCTATCATCCTGATTAAACAGCACTGAAATAAAATTTATTTACAGAGTGCATCAAACATGATTTAGAGCTTGTTTATGGAAAAGTGTTTATTTCTGTATTTCAACATGATTTGGAGCTTGTTTTTGGAAAAGTGTAAATTTCTCTATTTCAACATGATTTGGAGCTTGTTTTTGAAAAGTGCTTATTTCTGTGTTTCAACATGATTTAGAGCTTGTTTTTGGAAAAGTGTTTATTTCTGTATTCCAATATTGCAACTTGCTGAAAACTGTCCACAGTGTTCCTATCATCCAGTTCTAACAGTACTGGGGAACAAATAACTTACAGAGTGCTTCAAACATGATTTAGAGCTTGTTTATGAAAAAGTGTTTATTTCTGTATTTCAACATGATTTGGAGCTTGTTTATGAAAAAGTGTTTATTTCTATATTTCACCATGATTTGTAGCTTGTTTTTGGAAAAGTGTTAATTTCTCTATTTCACCATGATTTGGAGCTTGTTTTTGGAAAAGTGTTCATTTCTGTATTTCAACATGATTTGGAGCTTGTTTTTGGAAAAGTGTTTATTTCTGTATTCCAATATTGCAACTTGCTGAAAACTGTCCACAGTGTTCCTATCATCCAGTTCTAACAGTACTGGGGAAAAAATCACTTACAGAGTGCTTCAAACATGATTTAGAGCTTGTTTATGAAAAAGTGTTTATTTCTGTATTTCAACATGATTTAGAGCTTGTTTTTGGAAAAGTGTTTATTTCTGTATTTCAACATGATTTAGAGCTTGTTTTTGGAAAAGTGTTTATTTCTGTATTCCAATATTGCAACTTGCTGAAAACTGTCCACAGTGTTCCTATCATCCAGTTCTAACAGTACTGGGGGAAAAAATCACTTACAGAGTGCTGAAAACATGATTTGGAGCTTGTTTATGAAAAAGTGTTTATTTCTGTATTTCAACATGATTTAGAGCTTGTTTATGAAAAAGTGTTTTTTCTGTATTTCAACATGATTTGGAGCTTGTTTATGAAAAAGTGTTTATTTCTGTATTTCACCATGATTTGGAGCTTGTTTTTGGAAAAGTGTTCATTTCTGTATTCCAATATTGCAACTTGCTGAAAACTGTCCACAGTGTTCCTATCATCCAGTTCTAACAGTACTGGGGAAAAAATCACTTACAGAGTGCTTCAAACATGATTTAGAGCTTGTTTATGAAAAAGTGTTTATTTCTGTATTTCAACATGATTTGGAGCTTGTTTATGAAAAAGTGTTTATTTTTGTATTTCAACATGATTTATAGCTTGTTTTTTGAAAAGTGTTCATTTCTGTATTTCAACATGATTTGGAGCTTGTTTTTGGAAAAGTGTTTATTTCTGTATTCCAATATTGCAACTTGCTGAAAACTGTCCACAGTGTTCCTATCATCCAGTTCTAACAGTACTGGGGAAAAAATAACTTACAGAGTGCTTCAAACATGATTTAGAGCTTGTTTATGAAAAAGTGTTTATTTCTGTATTTCAACATGATTTGGAGCTTGTTTATGAAAAAGTGTTTATTTCTGTATTCCAATTTTGCAACTTGCTGAAAACTGTCCACAGTGTTCCTATCATCCAGTTCTAACAGTACTGGGGGAAAAAATCACTTACAGAGTGCTTCAAACATGATTTAGAGCTTGTTTATGAAAAAGTGTTTATTTCTGTATTTCAACATGATTTGGAGCTTGTTTATGAAAAAGTGTTTATTTCTGTATTTCACCATGATTTGTAGCTTGTTTTTGGAAAAGTGTTAATTTCTCTATTTCACCATGATTTGGAGCTTGTTTTTTGAAAAGTGTTCATTTCTGTATTTCAACATGATTTGGAGCTTGTTTTTGGAAAAGTGTTTATTTCTGTATTCCAATATTGCAACTTGCTGAAAACTGTCCACAGTGTTCCTATCATCCAGTTCTAACAGTACTGGGGAACAAATAACTTACAGAGTGCTTCAAACATGATTTAGAGCTTGTTTATGAAAAAGTGTTTATTTCTGTATTTCAACATGATTTGGAGCTTGTTTATGAAAAAGTGTTTATTTCTATATTTCACCATGATTTGTAGCTTGTTTTTGGAAAAGTGTTAATTTCTCTATTTCACCATGATTTGGAGCTTGTTTTTGGAAAAGTGTTCATTTCTGTATTTCAACATGATTTGGAGCTTGTTTTTGGAAAAGTGTTTATTTCTGTATTCCAATATTGCAACTTGCTGAAAACTGTCCACAGTGTTCCTATCATCCAGTTCTAACAGTACTGGGGAAAAAATCACTTACAGAGTGCTTCAAACATGATTTAGAGCTTGTTTATGAAAAAGTGTTTATTTCTGTATTTCAACATGATTTAGAGCTTGTTTTTGGAAAAGTGTTTATTTCTGTATTTCAACATGATTTAGAGCTTGTTTTTGGAAAAGTGTTTATTTCTGTATTCCAATATTGCAACTTGCTGAAAACTGTCCACAGTGTTCCTATCATCCAGTTCTAACAGTACTGGGGGAAAAAATCACTTACAGAGTGCTGAAAACATGATTTGGAGCTTGTTTATGAAAAAGTGTTTATTTCTGTATTTCAACATGATTTAGAGCTTGTTTATGAAAAAGTGTTTTTTCTGTATTTCAACATGATTTGGAGCTTGTTTATGAAAAAGTGTTTATTTCTGTATTTCACCATGATTTGGAGCTTGTTTTTGGAAAAGTGTTCATTTCTGTATTCCAATATTGCAACTTGCTGAAAACTGTCCACAGTGTTCCTATCATCCAGTTCTAACAGTACTGGGGAAAAAATCACTTACAGAGTGCTTCAAACATGATTTAGAGCTTGTTTATGAAAAAGTGTTTATTTCTGTATTTCAACATGATTTGGAGCTTGTTTATGAAAAAGTGTTTATTTTTGTATTTCAACATGATTTATAGCTTGTTTTTTGAAAAGTGTTCATTTCTGTATTTCAACATGATTTGGAGCTTGTTTTTGGAAAAGTGTTTATTTCTGTATTCCAATATTGCAACTTGCTGAAAACTGTCCACAGTGTTCCTATCATCCAGTTCTAACAGTACTGGGGAAAAAATAACTTACAGAGTGCTTCAAACATGATTTAGAGCTTGTTTATGAAAAAGTGTTTATTTCTGTATTTCAACATGATTTGGAGCTTGTTTATGAAAAAGTGTTTATTTCTGTATTCCAATTTTGCAACTTGCTGAAAACTGTCCACAGTGTTCCTATCATCCAGTTCTAACAGTACTGGGGAAAAAATAACTTACAGAGTGCTTCAAACATGATTTAGAGCTTGTTTATGAAAAAGTGTTTATTTCTGTATTTCAACATGATTTGGAGCTTGTTTATGAAAAAGTGTTTATTTCTGTATTCCAATTTTGCAACTTGCTGAAAACTGTCCACAGTGGTCCTATCATCCAGTTCTAACAGAACTGGGGAAAAAATCACTTACAGAGTGCTGAAAACATGATTTAGAGCTTGTTTATGAAAAAGTGTTTTTGCTGTATTTCAACATGATTTGGAGCTTGTTTATGAAAAAGTGTTTATTTCTGTATTTCACCATGATTTGTAGCTTGTTTTTGGAAAAGTGTTAATTTCTCTATTTCACCATGATTTGGAGCTTGTTTTTGGAAAAGTGTTCATTTCTGTATTTCAACATGATTTGGAGCTTGTTTTTGGAAAAGTGTTTATTTCTGTATTCCAATATTGCAACTTGCTGAAAACTGTCCACAGTGTTCCTATCATCCAGTTCTAACAGTACTGGGGAAAAAATCACTTACAGAGTGCTTCAAACATGATTTAGAGCTTGTTTATGAAAAAGTGTTTATTTCTGTATTTCAACATGATTTAGAGCTTGTTTTTGGAAAAGTGTTTATTTCTGTATTTCAACATGATTTAGAGCTTGTTTTTGGAAAAGTGTTTATTTCTGTATTCCAATATTGCAACTTGCTGAAAACTGTCCACAGTGTTCCTATCATCCAGTTCTAACAGTACTGGGGGAAAAAATCACTTACAGAGTGCTGAAAACATGATTTGGAGCTTGTTTATGAAAAAGTGTTTATTTCTGTATTTCAACATGATTTAGAGCTTGTTTATGAAAAAGTGTTTTTTCTGGATTTCAACATGATTTGGAGCTTGTTTATGAAAAAGTGTTTATTTCTGTATTTCACCATGATTTGGAGCTTGTTTTTGGAAAAGTGTTCATTTCTGTATTCCAATATTGCAACTTGCTGAAAACTGTCCACAGTGTTCCTATCATCCAGTTCTAACAGTACTGGGGAAAAAATCACTTACAGAGTGCTTCAAACATGATTTAGAGCTTGTTTATGAAAAAGTGTTTATTTCTGTATTTCAACATGATTTGGAGCTTGTTTATGAAAAAGTGTTTATTTCTGTATTTCAACATGATTTAGAGCTTGTTTTTGGAAAAGTGTTTATTTCTGTATTTCAACGTTGCAACTTGCTGAAAACTGTCCACAGTGTTCCTATCATCCTGATTAAACAGCACTGAAATAAAATTTATTTACAGAGTGCATCAAACATGATTTAGAGCTTGTTTATGGAAAAGTGTTTATTTCTGTATTTCAACATGATTTGGAGCTTGTTTTTGGAAAAGTGTAAATTTCTCTATTTCAACATGATTTGGAGCTTGTTTTTGAAAAGTGCTTATTTCTGTGTTTCAACATGATTTAGAGCTTGTTTTTGGAAAAGTGTTTATTTCTGTATTTCAATGTTGCAACTTGCTGAAAACTGTCCACAGTGTTCCTATCATCCTGATAAAACAGTACTGAAATAAAATTTACTTACAGGGTGCATCAAACATGATTTAGAGCTTGTTTATGGAAAAGTGTTTATTTCTGTATTTCAACATGATTTGGAGCTTGTTTTTGAAAAGTGCCTATTTCTGTATTTCAACATGATTTAGAGCTTGTTTATGGAAAACTGTTTTTTCTGTTTTTCAACATGATTTAGTGCTTGTTTTTGGAAAAGTGTTTATTTCTGTATTTCAACGTTGCAACTTGCTGAAAACTGCCACAGTGTTCCTATCATCCTGATTAAACAGTACTGAAATAAAATTTATTTACAGAGTGCATCAAACATGATTTAGAGCTTGTTTATGGAAAAGTGTTTATTTCTGTATTTCAACATGATTTGGAGCTTGTTTATGAAAAAGTGTTTATTTCTGTATTTCAACATGATTTAGAGCTTGTTTATGAAAAAGTGTTTTTTCTGGATTTCAACATGATTTGGAGCTTGTTTATGAAAAAGTGTTTATTTCTGTATTTCACCATGATTTGGAGCTTGTTTTTGGAAAAGTGTTCATTTCTGTATTCCAATATTGCAACTTGCTGAAAACTGTCCACAGTGTTCCTATCATCCAGTTCTAACAGTACTGGGGAAAAAATCACTTACAGAGTGCTTCAAACATGATTTAGAGCTTGTTTATGAAAAAGTGTTTATTTCTGTATTTCAACATGATTTGGAGCTTGTTTATGAAAAAGTGTTTATTTCTGTATTTCAACATGATTTAGAGCTTGTTTTTGGAAAAGTGTTTATTTCTGTATTTCAACGTTGCAACTTGCTGAAAACTGTCCACAGTGTTCCTATCATCCTGATTAAACAGCACTGAAATAAAATTTATTTACAGAGTGCATCAAACATGATTTAGAGCTTGTTTATGGAAAAGTGTTTATTTCTGTATTTCAACATGATTTGGAGCTTGTTTTTGGAAAAGTGTAAATTTCTCTATTTCAACATGATTTGGAGCTTGTTTTTGAAAAGTGCTTATTTCTGTGTTTCAACATGATTTAGAGCTTGTTTTTGGAAAAGTGTTTATTTCTGTATTTCAATGTTGCAACTTGCTGAAAACTGTCCACAGTGTTCCTATCATCCTGATAAAACAGTACTGAAATAAAATTTACTTACAGGGTGCATCAAACATGATTTAGAGCTTGTTTATGGAAAAGTGTTTATTTCTGTATTTCAACATGATTTGGAGCTTGTTTTTGAAAAGTGCCTATTTCTGTATTTCAACATGATTTAGAGCTTGTTTATGGAAAACTGTTTTTTCTGTTTTTCAACATGATTTAGTGCTTGTTTTTGGAAAAGTGTTTATTTCTGTATTTCAACGTTGCAACTTGCTGAAAACTGCCACAGTGTTCCTATCATCCTGATTAAACAGTACTGAAATAAAATTTATTTACAGAGTGCATCAAACATGATTTAGAGCTTGTTTATGGAAAAGTGTTTATTTCTGTATTTCAACATGATTTGGAGCTTGTTTTTGGAAAAGTGTTCATTTCTGTATTTCAACATGATTTGGAGCTTGTTTTTGGAAAAGTGTTCATTTCTGTATTTCAACATGATTTGGAGCTTGTTTTTGGAAAAGTGTAAATTTCTCTATTTCAACATGATTTGGAGCTTGTTTTTGAAAAGTGCTTATTTCTGTGTTTCAACATGATTTAGAGCTTGTTTTTGGAAAAGTGTTTATTTCTGTATTTCAATGTTGCAACTTGCTGAAAACTGTCCACAGTGTTCCTATCATCCTGATTAAACAGTACTGAAATAAAATGTACTTACAGAGTGCATCAAACATGATTTAGAGCTTGTTTATGGAAAACTGTTTTTCAACATGATTTAGTGCTTGTTTTTGGAAAAGTGTTTATTTCTGTATTTCAACGTTGCAACTTGCTGAAAACTGTCCACAGTGTTCCTATCATCCTGATTAAACAGTACTGAAATAAAATTTATTTACAGAGTGCATCAAACATGATTTAGAGCTTGTTTATGGAAAAGTGTTTATTTCTGTATTTCAACATGATTTGGAGCTTGTTTTTGAAAAGTGCCTATTTCTGTATTTCAACATGATTTAGAGCTTGTTTATGGAAAACTGTTTTTTCTGTTTTTCAACATGATTTAGAGCTTGTTTTTGGAAAAGTGTTTATTTCTGTATTTCAATGTTGCAACTTGCTGAAAACTGTCCACAGTGTTCTTACCATCCTGATTAAACAGTACTGAAATAAAATTTACTTACAGACTGCATCAAACATGATTTTGAGCTTGTTTATGGAAAAGTGTTCATTTCTGTATTTCAACATGATTTGGAGCTTGTTTTTGGAAAAGTGTTCATTTCTGTATTTCAACATGATTTGGAGCTTGTTTTTGAAAAGTGCCTATTTCTGTATTTCAACATGATTTAGAGCTTGTTTATGGAAAACTGTTTTTTCTGTTTTTCAACATGATTTAGTGCTTGTTTTTGGAAAAGTGTTTATTTCTGTATTTCAACGTTGCAACTTGCTGAAAACTGTCCACAAGTGTTCCTATCATCCTGATTAAACAGTACTGAAATAAAATTTATTTACAGAGTGCATCAAACATGATTTAGAGCTTGTTTATGAAAAAGTGTTTATTTCTGTATTTCAACATGATTCAGAGCTTGTTTTTGGAAAAGTGTTTATTTCTGTATTTCATCACGATTTAGAGCTTGTTTTTGGAAAAGTGTTTATTTCTGTATTCCAATATTGCAACTTGCTAAAACTGTCCACAGTGTTCCTATCATCCAGTTCTAACAGTACTGGGGGAAAAAATCACTTACAGAGTGCTTCAAACATGATTTAGAGCTTGTTTATGAAAAAGTGTTTATTTCTGTATTTCAACATGATTTGGAGCTTGTTTATGAAAAAGTGTTTATTTCTGTATTTCACCATGATTTGTAGCTTGTTTTTGGAAAAGTGTTAATTTCTCTATTTCACCATGATTTGGAGCTTGTTTTTTGAAAAGTGTTCATTTCTGTATTTCAACATGATTTGGAGCTTGTTTTTGGAAAAGTGTTTATTTCTGTATTCCAATATTGCAACTTGCTGAAAACTGTCCACAGTGTTCCTATCATCCAGTTCTAACAGTACTGGGGAACAAATAACTTACAGAGTGCTTCAAACATGATTTAGAGCTTGTTTATGAAAAAGTGTTTATTTCTGTATTTCAACATGATTTGGAGCTTGTTTATGAAAAAGTGTTTATTTCTGTATTTCACCATGATTTGTAGCTTGTTTTTGGAAAAGTGTTAATTTCTCTATTTCACCATGATTTGGAGCTTGTTTTTGGAAAAGTGTTCATTTCTGTATTTCAACATGATTTGGAGCTTGTTTTTGGAAAAGTGTTTATTTCTGTATTCCAATATTGCAACTTGCTGAAAACTGTCCACAGTGTTCCTATCATCCAGTTCTAACAGTACTGGGGAAAAAATCACTTACAGAGTGCTTCAAACATGATTTAGAGCTTGTTTATGAAAAAGTGTTTATTTCTGTATTTCAACATGATTTAGAGCTTGTTTTTGGAAAAGTGTTTATTTCTGTATTTCAACATGATTTAGAGCTTGTTTTTGGAAAAGTGTTTATTTCTGTATTCCAATATTGCAACTTGCTGAAAACTGTCCACAGTGTTCCTATCATCCAGTTCTAACAGTACTGGGGGAAAAAATCACTTACAGAGTGCTGAAAACATGATTTGGAGCTTGTTTATGAAAAAGTGTTTATTTCTGTATTTCAACATGATTTAGAGCTTGTTTATGAAAAAGTGTTTTTTCTGGATTTCAACATGATTTGGAGCTTGTTTATGAAAAAGTGTTTATTTCTGTATTTCACCATGATTTGGAGCTTGTTTTTGGAAAAGTGTTCATTTCTGTATTCCAATATTGCAACTTGCTGAAAACTGTCCACAGTGTTCCTATCATCCAGTTCTAACAGTACTGGGGAAAAAATCACTTACAGAGTGCTTCAAACATGATTTAGAGCTTGTTTATGAAAAAGTGTTTATTTCTGTATTTCAACATGATTTGGAGCTTGTTTATGAAAAAGTGTTTATTTCTGTATTTCAACATGATTTAGAGCTTGTTTTTGGAAAAGTGTTTATTTCTGTATTTCAACATGATTTGGATCTTGTTTTTGGAAAAGTGTTTATTTCTGTATTCCAATATTGCAATTTGCTCAAACCTGTCCACAGTGTTCCTATCATCCAGTTCTAACAGAACTTGGAAAAAAATCACTTACAGAGTGCTTCAAACATGATTTCGAGCTTGTTCATGAAAAAGTGTTTATTTCTGTATTTCACCATGATTTGGAGCTTGTTTTTGGAAAAGTGTTAATTTCTGTATTTCATCATGATTTAGAGCTTGTTTTTGGAAAAGTGTTTATTTCTGTATTCCAATATTGCAACTTGCTGAAAACTGTCCACAGTGTTCCTATCATCCAGTTCTAACAGTACTGGGAAAAAAATCACTTACAGAGTGCTTCAAACATGATTTAGAGCTTGTTTATGGAAAAGTGTTTATTTCTGTATTTCAACATGATTTGGAGCTTGTTTATGAAAAAGTGTTTATTTCTGTATTTCACCATGATTTGTAGCTTGTTTTTGGAAAAGTGTTAATTTCTCTATTTCACCATGATTGGAGCTTGTTTTTTGAAAAGTGTTAATTTCTGTATTTCAACATGATTTGGAGCTTGTTTATGAAAAAGTGTTTATTTCTGTATTTCAACATGATTTGGAGCTTGTTTATGAAAAAGTGTTTATTTCTGTATTTCAACATGATTTAGAGCTTGTTTTTTGAAAAGTGTTCATTTCTGTATTTCAACATGATTTGGAGCTTGTTTTTGGAAAAGTGTTTATTTCTGTATTCCAATATTGCAACTTGCTGAAAACTGTCCACAATGTTCCTATCATCCAGTTCTAACAGTACTGGGGAAAAAATAACTTACAGAGTGCTTCAAGCATGATTTAGAGCTTGTTTATGAAAAAGTGTTTATTTCTGTATTTCACCATGATTTGGAGCTTGTTTTTGGAAAAGTGTTAATTTCTGTATTTCATCATGATTTAGAGCTTGTTTTTGGAAAAGTGTTTATTTCTGTATTCCAATATTGCAACTTGCTGAAAACTGTCCACAGTGTTCCTATCATCCAGTTCTAACAGTACTGGGAAAAAAATCACTTACAGAGTGCTTCAAACATGATTTAGAGCTTGTTTATGGAAAAGTGTTTATTTCTGTATTTCAACATGATTTGGAGCTTGTTTATGAAAAAGTGTTTATTTCTGTATTTCACCATGATTTGTAGCTTGTTTTTGGAAAAGTGTTAATTTCTCTATTTCACCATGATTGGAGCTTGTTTTTTGAAAAGTGTTAATTTCTGTATTTCAACATGATTTGGAGCTTGTTTATGAAAAAGTGTTTATTTCTGTATTTCAACATGATTTGGAGCTTGTTTATGAAAAAGTGTTTATTTCTGTATTTCAACATGATTTAGAGCTTGTTTTTTGAAAAGTGTTCATTTCTGTATTTCAACATGATTTGGAGCTTGTTTTTGGAAAAGTGTTTATTTCTGTATTCCAATATTGCAACTTGCTGAAAACTGTCCACAATGTTCCTATCATCCAGTTCTAACAGTACTGGGGAAAAAATAACTTACAGAGTGCTTCAAGCATGATTTAGAGCTTGTTTATGAAAAAGTGTTTATTTCTGTATTTCAACATGATTTGGAGCTTGTTTATGAAAAAGTGTTTATTTCTGTATTCCAATTTTGCAACTTGCTGAAAACTGTCCACAGTGTTCCTATCATCCAGTTCTAACAGTACTGGGGAAAAAATAACTTACAGAGTGCTTCAAACATGATTTAGAGCTTGTTTATGAAAAAGTGTTTATTTCTGTATTTCAACATGATTTGGAGCTTGTTTATGAAAAAGTGTTTATTTCTGTATTCCAATTTTGCAACTTGCTGAAAACTGTCCACAGTGTTACTATCATCCAGTTCTAACAGAACTGGGGAAAAAATCACTTACAGAGTGCTGAAAACATGATTTAGAGCTTGTTTATGAAAAAGTGTTTTTGCTGTATTTCAACATGATTTGGAGCTTGTTTATGAAAAAGTGTTTATTTCTGTATTTCACCATGATTTGTAGCTTGTTTTTGGAAAAGTGTTAATTTCTCTATTTCACCATGATTTGGAGCTTGTTTTTGGAAAAGTGTTCATTTCTGTATTTCAACATGATTTGGAGCTTGTTTTTGGAAAAGTGTTTATTTCTGTATTCCAATATTGCAACTTGCTGAAAACTGTCCACAGTGTTCCTATCATCCAGTTCTAACAGTACTGGGGAAAAAATCACTTACAGAGTGCTTCAAACATGATTTAGAGCTTGTTTATGAAAAAGTGTTTATTTCTGTATTTCAACATGATTTGGAGCTTGTTTATGAAAAAGTGTTTATTTCTGTATTTCAACATGATTTAGAGCTTGTTTTTGGAAAAGTGTTTATTTCTGTATTTCAACATGATTTGGATCTTGTTTTTGGAAAAGTGTTTATTTCTGTATTCTAATATTGCAACTTGCTGAAACCTGTCCACAGTGTTCCTATCATCCAGTTCTAACAGAACTTGGAAAAAAATCACTTACAGAGTGCTTCAAACATGATTTCGAGCTAATTCATGAAAAAGTGTTTATTTCTGTATTTCACCATGATTTGGAGCTTGTTTTTGGAAAAGTGTTAATTTCTGTATTTCATCATGATTTAGAGCTTGTTTTTGGAAAAGTGTTTATTTCTGTATTCCAATATTGCAACTTGCTGAAAACTGTCCACAGTGTTCCTATCATCCAGTTCTAACAGTACTGGGAAAAAAATCACTTACAGAGTGCTTCAAACATGATTTAGAGCTTGTTTATGGAAAAGTGTTTATTTCTGTATTTCAACATGATTTGGTGCTTGTTTATGAAAAAGTGTTTATTTCTGTATTTCAACATGATTTAGAGCTTGTTTATGAAAAAGTGTTTTTTCTGGATTTCAACATGATTTGGAGCTTGTTTATGAAAAAGTGTTTATTTCTGTATTTCACCATGATTTGGAGCTTGTTTTTGGAAAAGTGTTCATTTCTGTATTCCAATATTGCAACTTGCTGAAAACTGTCCACAGTGTTCCTATCATCCAGTTCTAACAGTACTGGGGAAAAAATCACTTACAGAGTGCTTCAAACATGATTTAGAGCTTGTTTATGAAAAAGTGTTTATTTCTGTATTTCAACATGATTTGGAGCTTGTTTATGAAAAAGTGTTTATTTCTGTATTTCAACATGATTTAGAGCTTGTTTTTGGAAAAGTGTTTATTTCTGTATTTCAACATGATTTGGATCTTGTTTTTGGAAAAGTGTTTATTTCTGTATTCCAATATTGCAATTTGCTCAAACCTGTCCACAGTGTTCCTATCATCCAGTTCTAACATAACTTGGAAAAAAATCACTTACAGAGTGCTTCAAACATGATTTCGAGCTTGTTCATGAAAAAGTGTTTATTTCTGTATTTCACCATGATTTGGAGCTTGTTTTTGGAAAAGTGTTAATTTCTGTATTTCATCATGATTTAGAGCTTGTTTTTGGAAAAGTGTTTATTTCTGTATTCCAATATTGCAACTTGCTGAAAACTGTCCACAGTGTTCCTATCATCCAGTTCTAACAGTACTGGGAAAAAAATCACTTACAGAGTGCTTCAAACATGATTTAGAGCTTGTTTATGGAAAAGTGTTTATTTCTGTATTTCAACATGATTTGGAGCTTGTTTATGAAAAAGTGTTTATTTCTGTATTTCACCATGATTTGTAGCTTGTTTTTGGAAAAGTGTTAATTTCTCTATTTCACCATGATTGGAGCTTGTTTTTTGAAAAGTGTTAATTTCTGTATTTCAACATGATTTGGAGCTTGTTTATGAAAAAGTGTTTATTTCTG
Source organism: Salvelinus fontinalis (assembly GCF_029448725.1). NCBI lineage: Eukaryota > Metazoa > Chordata > Actinopteri > Salmoniformes > Salmonidae > Salvelinus > Salvelinus fontinalis. The sequence goes on from NW_026600272.1 coordinate 478,527, forward strand.
TATTTCAACATGATTTGGAGCTTGTTTATGAAAAAGTGTTTATTTCTGTATTTCAACATGATTTAGAGCTTGTTTTTTGAAAAGTGTTCATTTCTGTATTTCAACATGATTTGGAGCTTGTTTTTGGAAAAGTGTTTATTTCTGTATTCCAATATTGCAACTTGCTGAAAACTGTCCACAATGTTCCTATCATCCAGTTCTAACAGTACTGGGGAAAAAATAACTTACAGAGTGCTTCAAGCATGATTTAGAGCTTGTTTATGAAAAAGTGTTTATTTCTGTATTTCAACATGATTTGGAGCTTGTTTATGAAAAAGTGTTTATTTCTGTATTCCAATTTTGCAACTTGCTGAAAACTGTCCACAGTGTTCCTATCATCCAGTTCTAACAGTACTGGGGAAAAAATAACTTACAGAGTGCTTCAAACATGATTTAGAGCTTGTTTATGAAAAAGTGTTTATTTCTGTATTTCAACATGATTTGGAGCTTGTTTATGAAAAAGTGTTTATTTCTGTATTCCAATTTTGCAACTTGCTGAAAACTGTCCACAGTGTTCCTATCATCCAGTTCTAACAGAACTGGGGAAAAAATCACTTACAGAGTGCTGAAAACATGATTTAGAGCTTGTTTATGAAAAAGTGTTTTTTCTGTATTTCAACATGATTTGGAGCTTGTTTATGAAAAAGTGTTTATTTCTGTATTTCACCATGATTTGTAGCTTGTTTTTGGAAAAGTGTTAATTTCTCTATTTCACCATGATTTGGAGCTTGTTTTTGGAAAAGTGTTTATTTCTGTATTCCAATATTGCAACTTGCTGAAAACTGTCCACAGTGTTCCTATCATCCAGTTCTAACAGTACTGGGGAAAAAATCACTTACAGAGTGCTTCAAACATGATTTAGAGCTTGTTTATGAAAAAGTGTTTATTTCTGTATTTCAACATGATTTGGAGCTTGTTTATGAAAAAGTGTTTATTTCTGTATTTCAACATGATTTAGAGCTTGTTTTTGGAAAAGTGTTTATTTCTGTATTTCAACATGATTTGGATCTTGTTTTTGGAAAAGTGTTTATTTCTGTATTCCAATATTGCAATTTGCTCAAACCTGTCCACAGTGTTCCTATCATCCAGTTCTAACATAACTTGGAAAAAAATCACTTACAGAGTGCTTCAAACATGATTTCGAGCTTGTTCATGAAAAAGTGTTTATTTCTGTATTTCACCATGATTTGGAGCTTGTTTTTGGAAAAGTGTTAATTTCTGTATTTCATCATGATTTAGAGCTTGTTTTTGGAAAAGTGTTTATTTCTGTATTCCAATATTGCAACTTGCTGAAAACTGTCCACAGTGTTCCTATCATCCAGTTCTAACAGTACTGGGAAAAAAATCACTTACAGAGTGCTTCAAACATGATTTAGAGCTTGTTTATGGAAAAGTGTTTATTTCTGTATTTCAACATGATTTGGAGCTTGTTTATGAAAAAGTGTTTATTTCTGTATTTCACCATGATTTGTAGCTTGTTTTTGGGAAAGTGTTAATTTCTCTATTTCACCATGATTGGAGCTTGTTTTTTGAAAAGTGTTAATTTCTGTATTTCAACATGATTTGGAGCTTGTTTATGAAAAAGTGTTTATTTCTGTATTTCAACATGATTTGGAGCTTGTTTATGAAAAAGTGTTTATTTCTGTATTTCAACATGATTTAGAGCTTGTTTTTTGAAAAGTGTTCATTTCTGTATTTCAACATGATTTGGAGCTTGTTTTTGGAAAAGTGTTTATTTCTGTATTCCAATATTGCAACTTGCTGAAAACTGTCCACAATGTTCCTATCATCCAGTTCTAACAGTACTGGGGAAAAAATAACTTACAGAGTGCTTCAAGCATGATTTAGAGCTTGTTTATGAAAAAGTGTTTATTTCTGTATTTCAACATGATTTGGAGCTTGTTTATGAAAAAGTGTTTATTTCTGTATTCCAATTTTGCAACTTGCTGAAAACTGTCCACAGTGTTCCTATCATCCAGTTCTAACAGTACTGGGGAAAAAATAACTTACAGAGTGCTTCAAACATGATTTAGAGCTTGTTTATGAAAAAGTGTTTATTTCTGTATTTCAACATGATTTGGAGCTTGTTTATGAAAAAGTGTTTATTTCTGTATTCCAATTTTGCAACTTGCTGAAAACTGTCCACAGTGTTCCTATCATCCAGTTCTAACAGAACTGGGGAAAAAATCACTTACAGAGTGCTGAAAACATGATTTAGAGCTTGTTTATGAAAAAGTGTTTTTGCTGTATTTCAACATGATTTGGAGCTTGTTTATGAAAAAGTGTTTATTTCTGTATTTCACCATGATTTGTAGCTTGTTTTTGGAAAAGTGTTAATTTCTCTATTTCACCATGATTTGGAGCTTGTTTTTGGAAAAGTGTTCATTTCTGTATTTCAACATGATTTGGAGCTTGTTTTTGGAAAAGTGTTTATTTCTGTATTCCAATATTGCAACTTGCTGAAAACTGTCCACAGTGTTCCTATCATCCAGTTCTAACAGTACTGGGGAAAAAATCACTTACAGAGTGCTTCAAACATGATTTAGAGCTTGTTTATGAAAAAGTGTTTATTTCTGTATTTCAACATGATTTGGAGCTTGTTTATGAAAAAGTGTTTATTTCTGTATTTCAACATGATTTAGAGCTTGTTTTTGGAAAAGTGTTTATTTCTGTATTTCAACATGATTTGGATCTTGTTTTTGGAAAAGTGTTTATTTCTGTATTCCAATATTGCAACTTGCTGAAACCTGTCCACAGTGTTCCTATCATCCAGTTCTAACAGAACTTGGAAAAAAATCACTTACAGAGTGCTTCAAACATGATTTCGAGCTAATTCATGAAAAAGTGTTTATTTCTGTATTTCACCATGATTTGGAGCTTGTTTTTGGAAAAGTGTTAATTTCTGTATTTCATCATGATTTAGAGCTTGTTTTTGGAAAAGTGTTTATTTCTGTATTCCAATATTGCAACTTGCTGAAAACTGTCCACAGTGTTCCTATCATCCAGTTCTAACAGTACTGGGAAAAAAATCACTTACAGAGTGCTTCAAACATGATTTAGAGCTTGTTTATGGAAAAGTGTATATTTCTGTATTTCAACATGATTTGGTGCTTGTTTATGAAAAAGTGTTTATTTCTGTATTTCAACATTATTTAGAGCTTGTTTTTGGAAAAGTGTGTATTTCTGTATTTCAACATGATTTAGAGCTTGCTTTTGGAAAAGTGTTAATTTCTGTATTTCAACATGATTTGGAGCTTGTTTTTGGAAAAGTGTTTATTTCTGTATTCCAATATTGCAACTTGCTGAAAACTGTCCACAGTGTTCCTATCATCCAGTTCTAACAGAACTGGGGAAAAAATCACTTACAGATTGCTGAAAACATGATTTAGAGCTTGTTTATGAAAAAGTGTTTATTTCTGTATTTCAACATGATTTGGAGCTTGTTTATGAAAAAGTGTTTATTTCTGTATTTCACCATGATTTGTAGCTTGTTTTTGGAAAAGTGTTAATTTCTCTATTTCACCATGATTTGGAGCTTGTTTTTTGAAAAGTGTTCATTTCTGTATTTCAACATGATTTGGAGCTTGTTTTTGGAAAAGCGTTTATTTCTGTATTCCAATATTGCAACTTGCTGAAAACTGTCCACAGTGTTCCTATCATCCAGTTCTAACAGTACTGGGGAAAAAATAACTTACAGAGTGCTTCAAACATGATTTAGAGCTTGTTTATGAAAAAGTGTTTATTTCTGTATTTCAACATGATTTGGAGCTTGTTTATGAAAAAGTGTTTATTTCTGTATTCCAATTTTGCAACTTGCTGAAAACTGTCCACATTGTTCCTATCATCCAGTTCTAACAGAACTGGGGAAAAAATCACTTACAGAGTGCTTCAAACATGATTTAGAGCTTGTTTATGAAAAAGTGTTTATTTCTGTATTTCACCATGATTTGGAGCTTGTTTTTGGAAAAGTGTTAACCTGTTGGGGATGGGGGCGCTGTTTAGACTATTTATGCTAATTTGGCTAATTTTTGAAACGGCTTCCCACAAAATCCTTGATCGTACAATATGCATATTATTATTATTATTGGATAGAAAACAGTCTATAGTTTCTATAGGAGTTGAAATTTTGTCTCTAAGTGGAACAGAGCCCATTCTACAGCAATTTCCCTGACATGGAGTCAGATTTGAGAAATGTTGGCCACTCTTCTGAAGTCAGTTAAAAGGGCACTGTCATTGCTATGACTATACGGACACTTCTTACGTCTTCCCCTGGATGCCTTTACGTGATGACGATTCCAATGGGGTCGATTGCGCGTTCACAGGCCCTATAAATCAAAAAACCCTGTAGCTAGCAAGTCTTTCCTTGCTGCGTAACGCGCGTGCTGGACACCGACCCGCTCCTGTTCCAAGCGTTAGTTTAGCCTGTTATATTTCTCCGGTCATCTTTTCACTCGTTATAGGAGTTAAAAACATCATAAGGTAGTTAATTTAAAGCGTTTTATAGCAATTTATATCCGTTTAGTGCGATTTTGGGACATTTATTTTTGCAACGATGTGAAAAGTTGGGCACGCTTTTCAGTTCATCCCGAACGCAGTTGACATTTCCACATGGCAAGAGGACAGCTTTCCACCAAAAGACGATTTCTCCCAAGAAAGGATCCTTTGCCCAAGATACTGATGGAAGAACAGCTCAAGGTAGGACATTTTTATTATGATAAATCGTGTTTCTGTCGAAACATTTTAGTGGCTTAGGACGCCATGTTTTTTGACGTAGCTTCGCTTGGCGCAAACTGTATTGAAAAGTAAGGATAAATTAAAAAATGTAATAACGCAATTGTATTAAGAATTAAATTGTCTATCAATCCCTGTCCACCCTATATTTTTTAGTCACGTTTATGAGTATTTATGTATAAGAGTAGATCACTGTCTAAGTGGCGCAAGGACTTTTTCTTTACCAGCTTGTCTACATTTCACATTGTCTAACCATGATTTTGGTGGCTAAATATAAACATTTTCGATCAAACTGTATATGCATGTTGTAATGTGATGTTACAGGAGTGTCATCGGAAGAATTCTGAGAAGGTTAGTGAAAAAATTAATATCTTTTGGCGATGTTGACTTTTATCGCTCACTTTGGCTAGAATCAATGCTGGGCTGCTAATTGCTATGTGCTAAGCTAATATAACGATTTATTGTGTTTTCGCTGTAAGACACTTAGAAAATCTGAAATATTGTCTGTATTCACAGGATCTGTGTCTTTCGATTCGTGTATGCTGTGTATTTTTACGAAATGTTTGATGATTAGTAGTTAGGTAAACACGTTGCTCATTGTAATTATTCTAGTCCATTTGTGACGGTGGGTGCAATTGTAAACTATGCCATCTACCTGAAATATGCACTTTTTTCTAACAAAACCTATCCCATACCATAAATATGTTATCAGACTGTCATCTAATGAGTTTTTTTGTTGGTTAGGGGCTATAAATATCTTAGTTTAGCCGAATTGGTGATGGCTACTGGTGTTGGTGGACAAATAAAAGATGGTGGATTATGCTAATGTGTTTTTAGGTAATAGATGTACATCTTTACATATTGTGTCTTCCCTGTAAAACATTTTAAAAATCGGAAATGTTGACTGGATTCACAAGATCTGTGTCTTTCATTAGCTGTATTGGACTTTAATGTGTGAAAGTTAAATATTTAAAAAAAATATTTTTTTTGAATTTCGCGGCACTGGTTTTTCAGTGGGGGGGGGGGGGGGTGTGCCGCTAGCGCCACGCTGATCCTAGACAGGTTAATTTCTGTATTTCATCATGATTTAGAGCTTGTTTTTGGAAAAGTGTTTATTTCTGTATTCCAATATTGCAACTTGCTGAAAACTGTCCACAGTGTTCCTATCATACAGTTCTAACAGTACTGGGGAAAAAATCACTTACAGAGTGCTTCAAACATGATTTAGAGCTTGTTTATGAAAAAGTGTTTATTTCTGTATTTCACCATGATTTGGAGCTTGTTTTTGGAAAAGTGTTAATTTCTGTATTTCATCATGATTTAGAGCTTGTTTTTGGAAAAGTGTTTATTTCTGTATTCCAATATTGCAACTTGCTGAAAACTGTCCACAGTGTTCCTATCATCCAGTTCTAACAGTACTGGGGAAAAAATCACTTACAGAGTGCTTCAAACATGATTTAGAGCTTGTTTATGAAAAAGTGTTTATTTCTGTATTTCAACATGATTTGGAGCTTGTTTATGAAAAAGTGTTTATTTCTGTATTCCAATTTTGCAACTTGCTGAAAACTGTCCACAGTGTTCCTATCATCCAGTTCTAACAGTACTGGGAAAAAAATAACTTACAGAGTGCTTCAAACATGATTTAGAGCTTGTTTATGAAAAAGTGTTTATTTCTGTATTTCAACATGATTTGGAGCTTGTTTATGAAAATGTGTTTATTTCTGTATTCCAATTTTGCAACTTGCTGAAAACTGTCCACAGTGTTCCTATCATCCAGTTCTAACAGAACTGGGGAAAAAATCACTTACAGAGTGCTGAAAACATGATTTAGAGCTTGTTTATGAAAAAGTGTTTTTTCTGTATTTCACCATGATTTGGAGCTTGTTTATGAAAAAGTGTTTATTTCTGTATTTCACCATGATTTGGAGCTTGTTTTTGGAAAATTGTTAACCTGTTGGGGATGGGGGCGCTGTTTAGACTATTTATGCTAATTTGGCTAATTTTTGAAACGGCTTCCCACAAAATCCTTGATCGTACAATATGCATATTATTATTATTATTGGATAGAAAACAGTCTATAGTTTCTATAGGAGTTGAAATTTTGTCTCTAAGTGGAACAGAGCCCATTCTACAGCAATTTCCCTGACATGGAGTCAGATTTGAGAAATGTTGGCCACTCTTCTGAAGTCAGTTAAAAGGGCACTGTCATTGCTATGACTATACGGACACTTCTTACGTCTTCCCCTGGATGCCTTTACGTGATGACGATTCCAATGGGGTCGATTGCGCGTTCACAGGCCCTATAAATCAAAAAACCCTGTAGCTAGCAAGTCTTTCCTTGCTGCGTAACGCGCGTGCTGGACACCGACCCGCTCCTGTTCCAAGCGTTAGTTTAGCCTGTTATATTTCTCCGGTCATCTTTTCACTCGTTATAGGAGTTAAAAACATCATAAGGTAGTTAATTTAAAGCGTTTTATAGCAATTTATATCCGTTTAGTGCGATTTTGGGACATTTATTTTTGCAACGATGTGAAAAGTTGGGCACGCTTTTCAGTTCATCCCGAACGCAGTTGACATTTCCACATGGCAAGAGGACAGCTTTCCACCAAAAGACGATTTCTCCCAAGAAAGGATCCTTTGCCCAAGATACTGATGGAAGAACAGCTCAAGGTAGGACATTTTTATTATGATAAATCGTGTTTCTGTCGAAACATTTTAGTGGCTTAGGACGCCATGTTTTTTGACGTAGCTTCGCTTGGCGCAAACTGTATTGAAAAGTAAGGATAAATTAAAAAATGTTATTCCGCAATTGTATTAAGAATTAAATTGTCTATCAATCCCTGTCCACCCTATATTTTTTAGTCACGTTTATGAGTATTTATGTATAAGAGTAGATCACTGTCTAAGTGGCGCAAGGACTTTTTCTTTACCAGCTTGTCTACATTTCACATTGTCTAACCATGATTTTGGTGGCTAAATATAAACATTTTCGATCAAACTGTATATGCATGTTGTAATGTGATGTTACAGGAGTGTCATCGGAAGAATTCTGAGAAGGTTAGTGAAAAAATTAATATCTTTTGGCGATGTTGACTTTTATCGCTCACTTTGGCTAGAATCAATGCTGGGCTGCTAATTGCTATGTGCTAAGCTAATATAACGATTTATTGTGTTTTCGCTGTAAGACACTTAGAAAATCTGAAATATTGTCTGTATTCACAGGATCTGTGTCTTTCGATTCGTGTATGCTGTGTATTTTTACGAAATGTTTGATGATTAGTAGTTAGGTAAACACGTTGCTCATTGTAATTATTCTAGTCCATTTGTGACGGTGGGTGCAATTGTAAACTATGCCATCTACCTGAAATATGCACTTTTTTCTAACAAAACCTATCCCATACCATAAATATGTTATCAGACTGTCATCTAATGAGTTTTTTTGTTGGTTAGGGGCTATAAATATCTTAGTTTAGCCGAATTGGTGATGGCTACTGGTGTTGGTGGACAAATAAAAGATGGTGGATTATGCTAATGTGTTTTTAGGTAATAGATGTACATCTTTACATATTGTGTCTTCCCTGTAAAACATTTTAAAAATCGGAAATGTTGACTGGATTCACAAGATCTGTGTCTTTCATTAGCTGTATTGGACTTTAATGTGTGAAAGTTAAATATTTTAAAAAAATATTTTTTTTGAATTTCGCGGCACTGGTTTTTCAGTGGGGGGGGGGGGGGGGGGGGGTGTGCCGCTAGCGCCACGCTGATCCTAGACAGGTTAATTTCTGTATTTCATCATGATTTAGAGCTTGTTTTTGGAAAAGTGTTTATTTCTGTATTCCAATATTGCAACTTGCTGAAAACTGTCCACAGTGTTCCTATCATCCAGTTCTAACAGTACTGGGGAAAAAATCACTTACAGAGTGCTTCAAACATGATTTAGAGCTTGTTTATGAAAAAGTGTTTATTTCTGTATTTCACCATGATTTGGAGCTTGTTTTTGGAAAAGTGTTAATTTCTGTATTTCATCATGATTTAGAGCTTGTTTTTGGAAAAGTGTTTATTTCTGTATTCCAATATTGCAACTTGCTGAAAACTGTCCACAGTGTTCCTATCATCCAGTTCTAACAGTACTGGGGAAAAAATCACTTACAGAGTGCTTCAAACATGATTTAGAGCTTGTTTATGGAAAAGTGTTTATTTCTGTATTTCAACATGATTTGGTGCTTGTTTATGAAAAAGTGTTTATTTCTGATTTTCAACATTATTTAGAGCTTGTTTTTGGAAAAGTGTGTATTTCTGTATTTCAACAGGATTTAGAGCTTGCTTTTGGAAAAGTGTTAATTTCTGTATTTCAACATGATTTGGAGCTTGTTTTTGGAAAAGTGTTTATTTCTGTATTCCAATATTGCAACTTGCTGAAACCTGTCCACAGTGTTCCTATCATCCAGTTCTAACAGAACTGGGGAAAAAATCACTTACAGATTGCTGAAAACATGATTTAGAGCTTGTTTATGAAAAAGTGTTTATTTCTGTATTTCAACATGATTTGGAGCTTGTTTATGAAAAAGTGTTTATTTCTGTATTTCAACATGATTTAGAGCTTGTTTATGAAAACGTGTTTATTTCTGTATTTCAACATGATTTGGAGCTTGTTTATGAAAAAGTATTTATTTCTGTATTTCAACATGATTTAGAGCTTGTTTTTGGAAAAGTGTTTATTTCTGTATTTCAACATGATTTGGATCTTGTTTTTGGAAAAGTGTTTATTTCTGTATTCCAATATTGCAACTTGCTGAAACCTGTCCACAGTGTTCCTATCATCCAGTTCTAACAGAACTTGGAAAAAAATCACTTACAGAGTGCTTCAAACATGATTTCGAGCTTGTTCATGAAAAAGTGTTTATTTCTGTATTTCACCATGATTTGGAGCTTGTTTTTGGAAAAGTGTTAATTTCTCTATTTCATCACGATTTAGAGCTTGTTTTTGGAAAAGTGTTTATTTGTATATTCCAATATTGCAACTTGCTAAAACTGTCCACAGTGTTCCTATCATCCAGTTCTAACAGTACTGGGGAAAAAAATCACTTACAGAGTGCTTCAAACATGATTTAGAGCTTGTTTATGAAAAAGTGTTTATTTCTGTATTTCACCATGATTTGGAGCTTGTTTTTGGAAAAGTGTTAATTTCTGTATTTCATCATGATTTAGAGCTTGTTTTTGGAAAAGTGTTTATTTCTGTATTCCAATATTGCAACTTGCTGAAAACTGTCCACAGTGTTCCTATCATCCAGTTCTAACAGTACTGGGGAAAAAAATCACTTACAGAGTGCTTCAAACATGATTTAGAGCTTGTTTATGAAAAAGTGTTTATTTCTGTATTTCACCATGATTTGGAGCTTGTTTTTGGAAAAGTGTTAATTTCTGTATTTCATCATGATTTAGAGCTTGTTTTTGGAAAAGTGTTTATTTCTGTATTCCAATATTGCAACTTGCTGAAAACTGTCCACAGTGTTCCTATCATCCAGTTCTAACAGTACTGGGGAAAAAAATCACTTACAGAGTGCTTCAAACATGATTTAGAGCTTGTTTATGAAAAAGTGTTTATTTCTGTATTTCAACATGATTTGGAGCTTGTTTATGAAAAAGTGTTTATTTCTGTATTCCAATTTTGCAACTTGCTGAAAACTGTCCACAGTGTTCCTATCATCCAGTTCTAACAGTACTGGGAAAAAAATAACTTACAGAGTGCTTCAAACATGATTTAGAGCTTGTTTATGAAAAAGTGTTTATTTCTGTATTTCAACATGATTTGGAGCTTGTTTATGAAAATGTGTTTATTTCTGTATTCCAATTTTGCAACTTGCTGAAAACTGTCCACAGTGTTCCTATCATCCAGTTCTAACAGAACTGGGGAAAAAATCACTTACAGAGTGCTGAAAACATGATTTAGAGCTTGTTTATGAAAAAGTGTTTTTTCTGTATTTCAACATGATTTGGAGCTTGTTTATGAAAAAGTGTTTATTTCTGTATTTCACCATGATTTGGAGCTTGTTTTTGGAAAAGTGTTTATTTCTGTATTCCAATATTGCAACTTGCTGAAAACTGTCCACAGTATTCCTATCATCCAGTTCTAACAGTACTGGGGAAAAAATCACTTACAGAGTGCTTCAAACATGATTTAGAGCTTGTTTATGAAAAAGTGTTTATTTCTGTATTTCAACATGATTTAGAGCTTGTTTATGGAAAAGTGTTTATTTCTGTATTTCAACATGATTTGGAGCGTGTTTATGAAAAAGTGTTTATTTCTGTATTTCAACATGATTTAGAGCTTGTTTATGAAAAAGTGTTAATTTCTGTATTTCAACATGATTTGGAGCTTGTTTATGAAAAAGTGTTTATTTCTGTATTTCACCATGATTTGGAGCTTGTTTTTGGAAAAGTGTTAATTTCTCTATTTCACCATGATTTGGAGCTTGTTTTTGGAAAAGTGTTCATTTCTGTATTCCAATATTGCAACTTGCTGAAAACTGTCCACAGTGTTCCTATCATCCAGTTCTAACAGTACTGGGAAAAAAATCACTTACAGAGTGCTTCAAACATGATTTAGAGCTTGTTTATGAAAAAGTGTTTATTTCTGTATTTCAACATGATTTGGAGCTTGTTTATGAAAAAGTGTTTATTTCTGTATTCCAATTTTGCAACTTGCTGAAAACTGTCCACAGTGTTCCTATCATCCAGTTCTAACAGTACTGGGAAAAAAATAACTTACAGAGTGCTTCAAACATGATTTAGAGCTTGTTTATGAAAAAGTGTTTATTTCTGTATTTCAACATGATTTGGAGCTTGTTTATGAAAATGTGTTTATTTCTGTATTCCAATTTTGCAACTTGCTGAAAACTGTCCACAGTGTTCCTATCATCCAGTTCTAACAGAACTGGGGAAAAAATCACTTACAGAGTGCTGAAAACATGATTTAGAGCTTGTTTATGAAAAAGTGTTTTTTCTGTATTTCAACATGATTTGGAGCTTGTTTATGAAAAAGTGTTTATTTCTGTATTTCACCATGATTTGGAGCTTGTTTTTGGAAAAGTGTTTATTTCTGTATTCCAATATTGCAACTTGCTGAAAACTGTCCACAGTATTCCTATCATCCAGTTCTAACAGTACTGGGGAAAAAATCACTTACAGAGTGCTTCAAACATGATTTAGAGCTTGTTTATGAAAAAGTGTTTATTTCTGTATTTCAACATGATTTAGAGCTTGTTTATGGAAAAGTGTTTATTTCTGTATTTCAACATGATTTGGAGCGTGTTTATGAAAAAGTGTTTATTTCTGTATTTCAACATGATTTAGAGCTTGTTTATGAAAAAGTGTTAATTTCTGTATTTCAACATGATTTGGAGCTTGTTTATGAAAAAGTGTTTATTTCTGTATTTCACCATGATTTGGAGCTTGTTTTTGGAAAAGTGTTAATTTCTCTATTTCACCATGATTTGGAGCTTGTTTTTGGAAAAGTGTTCATTTCTGTATTCCAATATTGCAACTTGCTGAAAACTGTCCACAGTGTTCCTATCATCCAGTTCTAACAGTGCTGGGAAAAAAATCACTTACAGAGTGCTTCAAACATGATTTAGAGCTTGTTTATGAAAAAGTGTTTATTTCTGTATTTCAACATGATTTGGAGCTTGTTTATGAAAAAGTGTTTATTTCTGTATTTCAACATGATTTGGAGCTTGTTTATGAAAAAGTGTTTATTTCTGTATTTCACCATGATTTGGAGCTTGTTTTTGGAAAAGTGTTAATTTCTGTATTTCATCATGATTTAGAGCTTGTTTTTGGAAAAGTGTTTATTTCTGTATTCCAATATTGCAACTTGCTGAAAACTGTCCACAGTGTTCCTATCATCCAGTTCTAACAGTACTGGGAAAAAAATCACTTAGAGTGCTTCAAACATGATTTAGAGCTTGTTTATGGAAAAGTGTGTATTTCTGTATTTCAACATGATTTAGAGCTTGCTTTTGGAAAAGTGTTAATTTCTGTATTTCAACATGATTTGGAGCTTGTTTTTGGAAAAGTGTTTATTTCTGTATTCCAATATTGCAACTTGCTGAAACCTGTCCACAGTGTTCCTATCATCCAGTTCTGACAGAACTGGGGAAAAAATCACTTACAGATTGCTGAAAACATGATTTAGAGCTTGTTTATGAAAAAGTGTTTATTTCTGTATTTCAACATGATTTGGAGCTTGTTTATGAAAAAGTGTTTATTTCTGTATTTCAACATGATTTAGAGCTTGTTTATGAAAACGTGTTTATTTCTGTATTTCAACATGATTTGGAGCTTGTTTATGAAAAAGTGTTTATTTCTGTATTTCAACATGATTTAGAGCTTGTTTTTGGAAAAGTGTTAATTTCTCTATTTCACCATGATTTGGAGCTTGTTTTTGGAAAAGTGTTCATTTCTGTATTCCAATATTGCAACTTGCTGAAAACTGTCCACAGTGTTCCTATCATCCAGTTCTAACAGTACTGGGAAAAAAATCACTTACAGAGTGCTTCAAACATGATTTCGAGCTTGTTCATGAAAAAGTGTTTATTTCTGTATTTCACCATGATTTGGAGCTTGTTTTTGGAAAAGTGTTAATTTCTGTATTTCATCACGATTTAGAGCTTGTTTTTGGAAAAGTGTTTATTTCTATATTCCAATATTGCAACTTGCTAAAACTGTCCACAGTGTTCCTATCATCCAGTTCTAACAGTACTGGGGAAAAAAATCACTTACAGAGTGCTTCAAACATGATTTAGAGCTTGTTTATGAAAAAGTGTTTATTTCTGTATTTCACCATGATTTGGAGCTTGTTTTTGGAAAAGTGTTAATTTCTGTATTTCATCATGATTTAGAGCTTGTTTTTGGAAAAGTGTTTATTTCTGTATTCCAATATTGCAACTTGCTGAAAACTGTCCACAGTGTTCCTATCATCCAGTTCTAACAGTACTGGGGAAAAAATCACTTACAGAGTGCTTCAAACATGATTTAGAGCTTGTTTATGAAAAAGTGTTTATTTCTGTATTTCAACATGATTTGGAGCTTGTTTATGAAAAAGTGTTTATTTCTGTATTTCAACATGATTTGGAGCTTGTTTATGAAAAAGTGTCTATTTCTGTATTTCACCATGATTTGGAGCTTGTTTTTGGAAAAGTGTTAATTTCTGTATTTCATCATGATTTAGAGCTTGTTTTTGGAAAAGTGTTTATTTCTGTATTCCAATATTGCAACTTGCTGAAACCTGTCCACACTGTTCCTATCATCCAGTTCTAACAGAACTGGGGAAAAAATCACTTACAGATTGCTGAAAACATGATTTAGAGCTTGTTTATGAAAAAGTGTTTATTTCTGTATTTCAACATGATTTGGAGCTTGTTTATGAAAAAGTGTTTATTTCTGTATTTCAACATGATTTAGAGCTTGTTTTTGGAAAAGTGTTTATTTCTGTATTTCAACATGATTTGGAGCTTGTTTTTGGAAAAGTGTTTATTTCTGTATTCCAATATTGCAACTTGCTGAAACCTGTCCACAGTGTTCCTATCATCCAGTTCTAACAGAACTTGGAAAAAAATCACTTACAGAGTGCTTCCAACATGATTTCGAGCTTGTTCATGAAAAAGTGTTTATTTCTGTATTTCACCATGATTTGGAGCTTGTTTTTGGAAAAGTGTTAATTTCTGTATTTCATCACGATTTAGAGCTTGTTTTTGGAAAAGTGTTTATTTCTGTATTCCAATATTGCAACTTGCTAAAACTGTCCACAGTGTTCCTATCATCCAGTTCTAACAGTACTGGGGAAAAAAATCACTTACAGAGTGCTTCAAACATGATTTAGAGCTTGTTTATGAAAAAGTGTTTATTTCTGTATTTCAACATGATTTGGAGCTTGTTTATGAAAAAGTGTTTATTTCTGTATTTCACCATGATTTGTAGCTTGTTTTTGGAAAAGTGTTAATTTCTCTATTTCACCATGATTTGGAGCTTGTTTTTTGAAAAGTGTTCATTTCTGTATTTCAACATGATTTGGAGCTTGTTTTTGGAAAAGTGTTTATTTCTGTATTCCAATATTGCAACTTGCTGAAAACTGTCCACAGTGTTCCTATCATCCAGTTCTAACAGTAATGGGGAAAAAATAACTTACAGAGTGCTTCAAACATGATTTAGAGCTTGTTTATGAAAAAGTGTTTATTTCTGTATTTCAACATGATTTGGAGCTTGTTTATGAAAAAGTGTTTATTTCTGTATTCCAATTTTGCAACTTGCTGAAAACTGTCCACAGTGTTCCTATCATCCAGTTCTAACAGTACTCGGGAAAAAATAACTTACAGAGTGCTTCAAACATGATTTAGAGCTTGTTTATGAAAAAGTGTTTATTTCTGTATTTCAACATGATTTGGAGCTTGTTTATGAAAAAGTGTTTATTTCTGTATTCCAATTTTGCAACTTGCTGAAAACTGTCCACAGTGTTCCTATCATCCAGTTCTAACAGAACTGGGGAAAAAATCACTTACAGAGTGCTGCAAACATGATTTAGAGCTTGTTTATGAAAAAGTGTTTTTTCTGTATTTCAACATGATTTGGAGCTTGTTTATGAAAAAGTGTTTATTTCTGTATTTCACCATGATTTGTAGCTTGTTTTTGGAAAAGTGTTAATTTCTCTATTTCACCATGATTTGGAGCTTGTTTTTGGAAAAGTGTTCATTTCTGTATTTCAACATGATTTGGAGCTTGTTTTTGGAAAAGTGTTTATTTCTGTATTCCAATATTGCAACTTGCTGAAAACTGTCCACAGTGTTCCTATCATCCAGTTCTAACAGTACTGGGGAAAAAATCACTTACAGAGTGCTTCAAACATGATTTAGAGCTTGTTTATGAAAAAGTGTTTATTTCTGTATTTCAACATGATTTAGAGCTTGTTTTTGGAAAAGTGTTTATTTCTGTATTTCAACATGATTTAGAGCTTGTTTTTGGAAAAGTGTTTATTTCTGTATTCCAATATTGCAACTTGCTGAAAACTGTCCACAGTGTTCCTATCATCCAGTTCTAACAGTACTGGGGGAAAAAATCACTTACAGAGTGCTGAAAACATGATTTGGAGCTTGTTTATGAAAAAGTGTTTATTTCTGTATTTCAACATGATTTAGAGCTTGTTTATGAAAAACTGTTTTTTCTGTATTTCAACATGATTTGGAGCTTGTTTATGAAAAAGTGTTTATTTCTGTATTTCACCATGATTTGGAGCTTGTTTTTGGAAAAGTGTTAATTTCTCTATTTCACCATGATTTGGAGCTTGTTTTTGGAAAAGTGTTCATTTCTGCATTCCAATATTGCAACTTGCTGAAAACTGTCCACAGTGTTCCTATCATCCAGTTCTAACAGTACTGGGGGAAAAAATCACTTACAGAGTGCTTCAAACATGATTTAGAGCTTGTTTATGAAAAAGTGTTTATTTCTGTATTTCAACATGATTTGGAGCTTGTTTATGAAAAAGTGTTTATTTCTGTATTTCAACATGATTTAGAGCTTGTTTTTGGAAAAGTGTTTATTTCTGTATTTCAACATGATTTGGATCTTGTTTTTGGAAAAGTGTTTATTTCTGTATTCCAATATTGCAACTTGCTGAAACCTGTCCACAGTGTTCCTATCATCCAGTTCTAACAGAACTTGGAGAAAAATCACTTACAGAGTGCTTCAAACATGATTTCGAGCTTGTTCATGAAAAAGTGTTTATTTCTGTATTTCACCATGATTTGGAGCTTGTTTTTGGAAAAGTGTTAATTTCTGTATTTCATCATGATTTAGAGCTTGTTTTTGGAAAAGTGTTTATTTCTGTATTCCAATATTGCAACTTGCTGAAAACTGTCCACAGTGTTCCTATCATCCAGTTCTAACAGTACTGGGGAAAAAATCACTTACAGAGTGCTTCAAACATGATTTAGAGCTTGTTTATGGAAAAGTGTTTATTTCTGTATTTCAACATGATTTGGTGCTTGTTTATGAAAAAGTGTTTATTTCTGTATTTCAACATTATTTAGAGCTTGTTTTTGGAGAAGTGTGTATTTCTGTATTTCAACATGATTTAGAGCTTGCTTTTGGAAAAGTGTTAATTTCTGTATTTCAACATGATTTGTAGCTTGTTTTTGGAAAAGTGTTAATTTCTCTATTTCACCATGATTTGGAGCTTGTTTTTTGAAAAGTGTTCATTTCTGTATTTCAACATGATTTGGAGCTTGTTTTTGGAAAAGTGTTTATTTCTGTATTCCAATATTGCAACTTGCTGAAAACTGTCCACAGTGTTCCTATCATCCAGTTCTAACAGTACTGGGGAAAAAATAACTTACAGAGTGCTTCAAACATGATTTGGAGCTTGTTTATGAAAAAGTGTTTATTTCTGTATTCCAATTTTGCAACTTGCTGAAAACTGTCCACATTGTTCCTATCATCCAGTTCTAACAGAACTGGGGAAAAAATCACTTACAGAGTGCTTCAAACATGATTTAGAGCTTGTTTATGAAAAAGTGTTTATTTCTGTATTTCACCATGATTTGGAGCTTGTTTTTGGAAAAGTGTTAATTTCTGTATTTCATCATGATTTAGAGCTTGTTTTTGGAAAAGTGTTTATTTCTGTATTCCAATATTGCAACTTGCTGAAAACTGTCCACAGTGTTCCTATCATCCAGTTCTAACAGTACTGGGGAAAAAATCACTTACAGAGTGCTTCAAACATGATTTAGAGCTTGTTTATGAAAAAGTGTTTATTTCTGTATTTCAACATGATTTGGAGCTTGTTTTTGGAAAAGTGTTAATTTCTGTATTTCATCATGATTTAGAGCTTGTTTATGAAAAAGTGTTTATTTCTGTATTCCAATTTTGCAACTTGCTGAAAACTGTCCACAGTGTTCCTATCATCCAGTTCTAACAGTACTGGGAAAAAAATCACTTACAGAGTGCTTCAAACATGATTTAGAGCTTGTTTATGAAAAAGTGTTTATTTCTGTATTTCAACATGATTTGGAGCTTGTTTATGAAAATGTGTTTATTTCTGTATTCCAATTTTGCAACTTGCTGAAAACTGTCCACAGTGTTCCTATCATCCAGTTCTAACAGTACTGGGGAAAAAATTACTTACAGAGTGCTTCAAACATGATTTAGAGCTTGTTTATGAAAAAGTGTTTATTTCTGTATTTCAACATGATTTAGAGCTTGTTTTTGGAAAAGTGTTTATTTCTGTATTTCAACATGATTTAGAGCTTGTTTTTGGAAAAGTGTTTATTTCTGTATTCCAATATTGCAACTTGCTGAAAACTGTCCACAGTGTTCCTATCATCCAGTTCTAACAGTACTGGGGAAAAAATAACTTACAGAGTGCTTCAAACATGATTTGGAGCTTGTTTATGAAAAAGTGTTTATTTCTGTATTCCAATTTTGCAACTTGCTGAAAACTGTCCACATTGTTCCTATCATCCAGTTCTAACAGATCTGGGGAAAAAATCACTTACAGAGTGCTTCAAACATGATTTAGAGCTTGTTTATGAAAAAGTGTTTATTTCTGTATTTCACCATGATTTGGAGCTTGTTTTTGGAAAAGTGTTCATTTCTGTATTTCAACATGATTTGGAGCTTGTTTTTGGAAAAGTGTTTATTTCTGTATTCCAATATTGCAACTTGCTGAAAACTGTCCACAGTGTTCCTATCATCCAGTTCTAACAGTACTGGGGAAAAAATCACTTACAGAGTGCTTCAAACATGATTTAGAGCTTGTTTATGAAAAAGTGTTTATTTCTGTATTTCAACATGATTTGGAGCTTGTTTTTGGAAAAGTGTTAATTTCTGTATTTCATCATGATTTAGAGCTTGTTTTTGGAAAAGTGTTTATTTCTGTATTCCAATATTGCAACTTGCTGAAAACTGTCCACAGTGTTCCTATCATCCAGTTCTAACAGTACTGGGGAAAAAATCACTTACAGAGTGCTTCAAACATGATTTAGAGCTTGTTTATGAAAAAGTGTTTATTTCTGTATTTCAACATGATTTGGAGCTTGTTTATGAAAAAGTGTTTATTTCTGTATTCCAATTTTGCAACTTGCTGAAAACTGTCCACAGTGTTCCTATCATCCAGTTCTAACAGTACTGGGAAAAAAATAACTTACAGAGTGCTTCAAACATGATTTAGAGCTTGTTTATGAAAAAGTGTTTATTTCTGTATTTCAACATGATTTGGAGCTTGTTTATGAAAATGTGTTTATTTCTGTATTTCACCATGATTTGTAGCTTGTTTTTGGAAAAGTGTTAATTTCTCTATTTCACCATGATTTGGAGCTTGTTTTTGGAAAAGTGTTCATTTCTGTATTTCAACATGATTTGGAGCTTGTTTTTGGAAAAGTGTTTATTTCTGTATTCCAATATTGCAACTTGCTGAAAACTGTCCACAGTGTTCCTATCATCCAGTTCTAACAGTACTGGGGAAAAAATCACTTACAGAGTGCTTCAAACATGATTTAGAGCTTGTTTATGAAAAAGTGTTTATTTCTGTATTTCAACATGATTTAGAGCTTGTTTTTGGAAAAGTGTTTATTTCTGTATTTCAACATGATTTAGAGCTTGATTTTGGAGAAGTGTTTATTTCTGTATTCCAATATTGCAACTTGCTGAAAACTGTCCACAGTGTTCCTATCATCCAGTTCTAACAGTACTGGGGGAAAAAATCACTTACAGAGTGCTGAAAACATGATTTAGAGCTTGTTTATGAAAAAGTGTTTATTTCTGTATTTCAACATGATTTGGAGCTTGTTTATGAAAAAGTGTTTATTTCTGTATTTTACCATGATTTGGAGCTTGTTTTTGGAAAAGTGTTCATTTCTGTATTTCAACATGATTTAGAGCTTGTTTATGGAAAAGTGTTTATTTCTGTATTTCAACATGATTTGGAGCTTGTTTATGAAAAAGTGTTTTATTTCTGTATTTCAACATGATTTAGAGCTTGTTTATGAAAAAGTGTTTTTTCTGTATTTCAACATGATTTGGAGCTTGTTTATGAAAAAGTGTTTATTTCTGTATTTCACCATGATTTGGAGCTTGTTTTTGGAAAAGTGTTAATTTCTCTATTTCACCATGATTTGGAGCTTGTTTTTGGAAAAGTGTTCATTTCTGTATTCCAATATTGCAACTTGCTGAAAACTGTCCACAGTGTTCCTATCATCCAGTTCTAACAGTAATGGGGAAAAAATAACTTACAGAGTGCTTCAAACATGATTTAGAGCTTGTTTATGAAAAAGTGTTTATTTCTGTATTTCAACATGATTTGGAGCTTGTTTATGAAAAAGTGTTTATTTCTGTATTCCAATTTTGCAACTTGCTGAAAACTGTCCACAGTGTTCCTATCATCCAGTTCTAACAGTACTGGGGAAAAAATAACTTACAGAGTGCTTCAAACATGATTTAGAGCTTGTTTATGAAAAAGTGTTTATTTCTGTATTTCAACATGATTTGGAGCTTGTTTATGAAAAAGTGTTTATTTCTGTATTCCAATTTTGCAACTTGCTGAAAACTGTCCACAATGTTCCTATCATCCAGTTCTAACAGAACTGGGGAAAAAATCACTTACAGAGTGCTGAAAACATGATTTAGAGCTTGTTTATGAAAAAGTGTTTTTTCTGTATTTCAACATGATTTGGAGCTTGTTTATGAAAAAGTGTTTATTTCTGTATTTCACCATGATTTGTAGCTTGTTTTTGGAAAAGTGTTAATTTCTCTATTTCACCATGATTTGGAGCTTGTTTTTGGAAAAGTGTTCATTTCTGTATTTCAACATGATTTGGAGCTTGTTTTTGGAAAAGTGTTTATTTCTGTATTCCAATATTGCAACTTGCTGAAAACTGTCCACAGTGTTCCTATCATCCAGTTCTAACAGTACTGGGGGAAAAAATCACTTACAGAGTGCTGAAAACATGATTTGGAGCTTGTTTATGAAAAAGTGTTTATTTCTGTATTTCAACATGATTTAGAGCTTGTTTATGAAAAAGTGTTTTTTCTGTATTTCAACATGATTTGGAGCTTGTTTATGAAAAAGTGTTTATTTCTGTATTTCACCATGATTTGGAGCTTGTTTTTGGAAAAGTGTTCATTTCTCTATTTCACCATGATTTGGAGCTTGTTTTTGGAAAAGTGTTCATTTCTGTATTCCAATATTGCAACTTGCTGAAAACTGTCCACAGTGTTCCTATCATCCAGTTCTAACAGTACTGGGGAAAAAATCACTTACAGAGTGCTTCAAACATGATTTAGAGCTTGTTTATGAAAAAGTGTTTATTTCTGTATTTCAACATGATTTGGAGCTTGTTTATGAAAAAGTGTTTATTTCTGTATTTCAACATTATTTAGAGCTTGTTTTTGGAGAAGTGTGTATTTCTGTATTTCAACATGATTTAGAGCTTGCTTTTGGAAAAGTGTTAATTTCTGTATTTCAACATGATTTGGAGCTTGTTTTTGGAAAAGTGTTTATTTCTGTATTCCAATATTGCAACTTGCTTAAACCTGTCCACAGTGTTCCTATCATCCAGTTCTAACAGAACTGGGGAAAAAATCACTTACAGATTGCTGAAAACATGATTTAGAGCTTGTTTATGAAAAAGTGTTTATTTCTGTATTTCAACATGATTTGGAGCTTGTTTATGAAAATGTGTTTATTTCTGTATTTCACCATGATTTGTAGCTTGTTTTTGGAAAAGTGTTAATTTCTCTATTTCACCATGATTTGGAGCTTGTTTTTTGAAAAGTGTTCATTTCTGTATTTCAACATGATTTGGAGCTTGTTTTTGTATTCCAATATTGCAACTTGCTGAAAACTGTCCACAGTGTTCCTATCATCCAGTTCTAACAGTACTGGGGAAAAAATAACTTACAGAGTGCTTCAAACATGATTTGGAGCTTGTTTATGAAAAAGTGTTTATTTCTGTATTCCAATTTTGCAACTTGCTGAAAACTGTCCACATTGTTCCTATCATCCAGTTCTAACAGAACTGGGGAAAAAATCACTTACAGAGTGCTTCAAACATGATTTAGAGCTTGTTTATGAAAAAGTGTTTATTTCTGTATTTCACCATGATTTGGAGCTTGTTTTTGGAAAAGTGTTAATTTCTGTATTTCATCATGATTTAGAGCTTGTTTTTGGAAAAGTGTTTATTTCTGTATTCCAATATTGCAACTTTATGAAAACTGTCCACAGTGTTCCTATCATCCAGTTCTAACCGTACTGGGGAAAAAATCACTTACAGAGTGCTTCAAACATGATTTAGAGCTTGTTTATGAAAAAGTGTTTATTTCTGTATTTCAACATGATTTGGAGCTTGTTTTTGGAAAAGTGTTAATTTCTGTATTTCATCATGATTTAGAGCTTGTTTATGAAAAAGTGTTTATTTCTGTATTCCAATTTTGCAACTTGCTGAAAACTGTCCACAGTGTTCCTATCATCCAGTTCTAACAGTACTGGGGAAAAAATCACTTACAGAGTGCTTCAAACATGATTTAGAGCTTGTTTATGAAAAAGTGTTTATTTCTGTATTTCAACATGATTTGGAGCTTGTTTATGAAAATATGTTTATTTCTGTATTCCAATTTTGCAACTTGCTGAAAACTGTCCACAGTGTTCCTATCATCCAGTTCTAACAGTACCTTAGAAAAAATTACTTACAGAGTGCTTCAAACATGATTTAGAGCTTGTTTATGAAAAAGTGTTTATTTCTGTATTTCAACATGATTTAGAGCTTGTTTTTGGAAAAGTGTTTATTTCTGTATTTCAACATGATTTAGAGCTTGTTTTTGGAAAAGTGTTTATTTCTGTATTCCAATATTGCAACTTGCTGAAAACTGTCCACAGTGTTCCTATCATCCAGTTCTAACAGTACTGGGGAAAAAATAACTTACAGAGTGCTTCAAACATGATTTGGAGCTTGTTTATGAAAAAGTGTTTATTTCTGTATTCCAATTTTGCAACTTGCTGAAAACTGTCCAAATTGTTCCTATCATCCAGTTCTAACAGATCTGGGGAAAAAATCACTTACAGAGTGCTTCAAACATGATTTAGAGCTTGTTTATGAAAAAGTGTTTATTTCTGTATTTCACCATGATTTGGAGCTTGTTTTTGGAAAAGTGTTAATTTCTGTATTTCATCATGATTTAGAGCTTGTTTTTGGAAAAGTGTTTATTTCTGTATTCCAATATTGCAACTTGCTGAAAACTGTCCACAGTGTTCCTATCATCCAGTTCTAACAGTACTGGGGAAAAAATCACTTACAGAGTGCTTCAAACATGATTTAGAGCTTGTTTATGAAAAAGTGTTTATTTCTGTATTTCAACATGATTTGGAGCTTGTTTATGAAAAAGTGTTTATTTCTGTATTCCAATTTTGCAACTTGCTGAAAACTGTCCACAGTGTTCCTATCATCCAGTTCTAACAGTACTGGGAAAAAAATAACTTACAGAGTGCTTCAAACATGATTTAGAGCTTGTTTATGAAAAAGTGTTTATTTCTGTATTTCAACATGATTTGGAGCTTGTTTATGAAAATGTGTTTATTTCTGTATTCCACCATGATTTGTAGCTTGTTTTTGGAAAAGTGTTAATTTCTCTATTTCACCATGATTTGGAGCTTGTTTTTGGAAAAGTGTTCATTTCTGTATTTCAACATGATTTGGAGCTTGTTTTTGGAAAAGTGTTTATTTCTGTATTCCAATATTGCAACTTGCTGAAAACTGTCCACAGTGTTCCTGTCATCCAGTTCTAACAGTACTGGGGAAAAAATCACTTACAGAGTGCTTCAAACATGATTTAGAGCTTGTTTATGAAAAAGTGTTTATTTCAGTATTTCAACATGATTTGGAGCTTGTTTATGAAAAAGTGTTTATTTCTGTATTTTACCATGATTTGGAGCTTGTTTTTGGAAAAGTGTTCATTTCTGTATTTCAACATGATTTGGAGCTTGTTTTTGGAAAAGTGTTTATTTCTGTATTCCAATATTGCAACTTGCTGAAAACTGTCCACAGTGTTCTTATCATCCAGTTCCAACAGTACTGGGGAAAAAATCACTTACAGAGTGCTTCAAACATGATTTAGAGCTTGTTTATGGAAAAGTGTTTATTTCTGTATTTCAACATGATTTGGAGCTTGTTTATGAAAAAGTGTTTATTTCTGTATTTCAACATGATTTAGAGCTTGTTTATGAAAAAGTGTTTTTTCTGTATTTCAACATGATTTGGAGCTTGTTTATGAAAAAGTGTTTATTTCTGTATTTCACCATGATTTGGAGCTTGTTTTTGGAAAAGTGTTAATTTCTCTATTTCACCATGATTTGGAGCTTGTTTTTGGAAAAGTGTTCATTTCTGTATTCCAATATTGCAACTTGCTGAAAACTGTCCACAGTGTTCCTAACATCCAGTTCTAACAGTACTGGGGAAAAAAATCACTTACAGAGTGCTTCAAACATGATTTAGAGCTTGTTTATGAAAAAGTGTTTATTTCTGTATTTCAACATGATTTGGAGCTTGTTTTTGGAAAAGTGTTAATTTCTGTATTTCATCATGATTTAGAGCTTGTTTATGAAAAAGTGTTTATTTCTGTATTCCAATTTTGCAACTTGCTGAAAACTGTCCACAGTGTTCCTATCATCCAGTTCTAACAGTACTGGGAAAAAAATCACTTACAGAGTGCTTCAAACATGATTTAGAGCTTGTTTATGAAAAAGTGTTTATTTCTGTATTTCAACATGATTTGGAGCTTTTTTATGAAAATGTGTTTATTTCTGTATTCCAATTTTGCAACTTGCTGAAAACTGTCCACAGTGTTCCTATCATTCAGTTCTAACAGAACTGGGGAAAAAATCACTTACAGAGTGCTGAAAACATGATTTAGAGCTTGTTTATGAAAAAGTGTTTTTTCTGTATTTCAACATGATTTGGAGCTTGTTTATGAAAAAGTGTTTATTTCTGTATTTCACCATGATTTGTAGCTTGTTTTTGGAAAAGTTTTAATTTCTCTATTTCACCATGATTTGGAGCTTGTTTTTGGAAAAGTGTTCATTTCTGTATTTCAACATGATTTGGAGCTTGTTTTTGGAAAAGTGTTTATTTCTGTATTCCAATATTGCAACTTGCTGAAAACTGTCCACAGTGTTCCTATCATCCAGTTCTAACAGTACTGGGGAAAAAATCACTTACAGAGTGCTTCAAACATGATTTAGAGCTTGTTTATGAAAAAGTGTTTATTTCTGTATTTCAACATGATTTAGAGCTTGTTTTTGGAAAAGTGTTTATTTCTGTATTTCAACATGATTTAGAGCTTGTTTTTGGAAAAGTGTTTATTTTTGTATTCCAATATTGCAACTTGCTGAAAACTATCCACAGTGTTCCTATCATCCAGTTCTAACAGTACTGGGGGAAAAATCACTTACAGAGTGCTGAAAACATGATTTAGAGCTTGTTTATGAAAAAGTGTTTATTTCTGTATTTCAACATGATTTGGAGCTTGTTTATGAAAAAGTGTTTATTTCTGTATTTTACCATGATTTGGAGCTTGTTTTTGGAAAAGTGTTCATTTCTGTATTTCAACATGATTTGGAGCTTGTTTTTGGAAAAGTGTTTATTTCTGTATTCCAATATTGCAACTTGCTGAAAACTGTCCACAGTGTTCCTATCATCCAGTTCTAACAGTACTGGGGAAAAAATCACTTACAGAGTGCTTCAAACATGATTTAGAGCTTGTTTATGGAAAAGTGTTTTTTCTGTATTTCAACATGATTTGGAGCTTGTTTATGAAAAAGTGTTTATTTCTGTATTTCACCATGATTTGGAGCTTGTTTTTGGAAAAGTGTTCATTTCTGTATTTCATTATGATTTGGAGCTTGTTTTTGGAAAAGTGTTTATTTCTGTATTCCAATATTGCAACTTGCTGAAAACTGTCCACAGTGTTCTTATCATCCAGTTCCAACAGTACTGGGGAAAAAATCACTTACAGAGTGCTTCAAACATGATTTAGAGCTTGTTTATGGAAAAGTGTTTATTTCTGTATTTCAACATGATTTGGAGCTTGTTTATGAAAAAGTGTTTATTTCTGTATTTCAACATGATTTAGAGCTTGTTTATGAAAAAGTGTTTTTTCTGTATTTCAACATGATTTGGAGCTTGTTTTTGGAAAAGTGTTCATTTCTGTATTCCAATATTGCAACTTGCTGAAAACTGTCCACAGTGTTCTTATCATCCAGTTCCAACAGTACTGGGGAAAAAATCACTTACAGAGTGCTTCAAACATGATTTGGAGCTTGTTTATGAAAAAGTGTTTATTTCTGTATTTCAACATGATTTAGAGCTTGTTTATGAAAAAGTGTTTTTTCTGTATTTCACCATGATTTGTAGCTTGTTTTTGGAAAAGTGTTAATTTCTCTATTTCACCATGATTTGGAGCTTGTTTTTGGAAAAGTGTTCATTTCTGTATTTCAACATGATTTGGAGCTTGTTTTTGGAAAAGTGTTTATTTCTGTATTCCAATATTGCAACTTGCTGAAAACTGTCCACAGTGTTCCTATCATCCAGTTCTAACAGTACTGGGGAAAAAATCACTTACAGAGTGCTTCAAACATGATTTAGAGCTTGTTTATGAAAAAGTGTTTATTTCTGTATTTCAACATGATTTAGAGCTTGTTTTTGGAAAAGTGTTTATTTCTGTATTTCAACATGATTTAGAGCTTGTTTTTGGAAAAGTGTTTATTTCTGTATTCCAATATTGCAACTTGCTGAAAACTATCCACAGTGTTCCTATCATCCAGTTCTAACAGTACTGGGGGAAAAATCACTTACAGAGTGCTGAAAACATGATTTAGAGCTTGTTTATGAAAAAGTGTTTATTTCTGTATTTCAACATGATTTGGAGCTTGTTTATGAAAAAGTGTTTATTTCTGTATTTTACCATGATTTGGAGCTTGTTTTTGGAAAAGTGTTCATTTCTGTATTTCAACATGATTTGGAGCTTGTTTTTGGAAAAGTGTTTATTTCTGTATTCCAATATTGCAACTTGCTGAAAACTGTCCACAGTGTTCCTATCATCCAGTTCTAACAGTACTACGGAAAAAATCACTTACAGAGTGCTTCAAACATGATTTAGAGCTTGTTTATGGAAAAGTGTTTTTTCTGTATTTCAACATGATTTGGAGCTTGTTTATGAAAAAGTGTTTATTTCTGTATTTCACCATGATTTGGAGCTTGTTTTTGGAAAAGTGTTAATTTCTCTATTTCACCATGATTTTGAGCTTGTTTTTGGAAAAGTGTTCATTTCTGTATTCCAATATTGCAACTTGCTGAAAACTGTCCACAGTGTTCCTATCATCCAGTTCTAACAGTACTGGGGAAAAAATAACTTACAGAGTGCTTCAAACATGATTTAGAGCTTGTTTATGAAAAAGTGTTTATTTCTGTATTTCAACATGATTTGGAGCTTGTTTATGAAAAAGTGTTTATTTCTGTATTTCAACATGATTTAGAGCTTGTTTATGAAAAAGTGTTTTTTCTGTATTTCAACATGATTTAGAGCTTGTTTATGAAAAAGTGTTTTTTCTGTATTTCAACATGATTTGGAGCTTGTTTATGAAAAAGTGTTTATTTCTGTATTTCACCATGATTTGGAGCTTGTTTTTGGAAAAGTGTTAATTTCTCTATTTCACCATGATTTGGAGCTTGTTTTTGGAAAAGTGTTCATTTCTGTATTCCAATATTGCAACTTGCTGAAAACTGTCCACAGTGTTCCTATCATCCAGTTCTAACAGTACTGGGGAAAAAATCACTTACAGAGTGCTTCAAACATGATTTAGAGCTTGTTTATGAAAAAGTGTTTATTTCTGTATTTCAACATGATTTGGAGCTTGTTTATGAAAAAGTGTTTATTTCTGTATTTCAACATGATTTAGAGCTTGTTTTTAGAAAAGTGTTTATTTCTGTATTTCAACATGATTTGGATCTTGTTTTTGGAAAAGTGTTTATTTCTGTATTCCAATATTGCAACTTGCTGAAACCTGTCCACAGTGTTCCTATCATCCAGTTCTAACAGAACTTGGAAAAAAATCACTTACAGAGTGCTTCAAACATGATTTCGAGCTTGTTCATGAAAAAGTGTTTATTTCTGTATTTCACCATGATTTGGAGCTTGTTTTTGGAAAAGTGTTAATTTCTGTATTTCATCACGATTTAGAGCTTGTTTTTGGAAAAGTGTTTATTTCTGTATTCCAATATTGCAACTTGCTGAAAACTGTCCACAGTGTTCCTATCATCCAGTTCTAACAGTACTGGGGAAAAAAATCACTTACAGAGTGCTTCAAACATGATTTAGAGCTTGTTTATGAAAAAGTGTTTATTTCTGTATTTCAACATGATTTGGAGCTTGTTTATGAAAAAGTGTTTATTTCTGTATTTCACCATGA
This sequence comes from Salvelinus fontinalis, assembly GCF_029448725.1. Taxonomy (NCBI): domain Eukaryota; kingdom Metazoa; phylum Chordata; class Actinopteri; order Salmoniformes; family Salmonidae; genus Salvelinus; species Salvelinus fontinalis. The sequence continues at coordinate 506,800 of NW_026600272.1, forward strand.
TTTGGAGCTTATTTTTGGAAAAGTGTTAATTTCTGTATTTCATCATGATTTAGAGCTTGTTTTTGGAAAAGTGTTTATTTCTGTATTCCAATATTGCAACTTGCTGAAAACTGCCCACAGTGTTCCTATCATCCAGTTCTAACAGAACTGGGGAAAAAAACACTTACAGAGTGCTTCAAACATGATTTAGAGCTTGTTTATGAAAAAGTGTTTATTTCTGTATTTCAACAAGATTTGGAGCTTGTTTTTGGAAAAGTGTTTATTTCTGTATTTCACCATGATTTGTAGCTTGTTTTTGGAAAAGTGTTAATTCCTCTATTTCACCATGATTTGGAGCTTGTTTTTGGAAAAGTGTTTATTTCTGTATTCCAATATTGCAACTTGCTGAAAACTGTCCACAGTGTTCCTATCATCCAGTTCTAACAGTACTGGGGAAAAAATCACTTACAGAGTGCTTCAAACATGATTTAGAGCTTGTTTATGAAAAAGTGTTTATTTCTGTATTTCAACATGATTTGGAGCTTGTTTATGAAAAAGTGTTTATTTCTGTATTTCAACATGATTTGGAGCTTGTTTATGAAAAAGTGTTTATTTCTGTATTTTACCATGATTTGGAGCTTGTTTTTGGAAAAGTGTTCATTTCTGTATTTCAACATGATTTGGAGCTTGTTTTTGGAAAAGTGTTTATTTCTGTATTCCAATATTGCAACTTGCTGAAAACTGTCCACAGTGTTCCTATCATCCAGTTCTAACAGTACTGGGGGAAAAATCACTCACAGAGTGCTTCAAACATGATTTAGAGCTTGTTTATGGAAAAGTGTTTTTTCTGTATTTCAACATGATTTGGAGCTTGTTTATGAAAAAGTGTTTATTTCTGTATTTCACCATGATTTGGAGCTTGTTTTTGGAAAAGTGTTAATTTCTCTATTTCACCATGATTTGGAGCTTGTTTTTGGAAAAGTGTTCATTTCTGTATTTCAATATTGCAACTTGCTGAAAACTGTCCACAGTGTTCCTATCATCCAGTTCTAACAGTACTGGGGGAAAAATAACTTACAGAGTGCTTCAAACATGATTTAGAGCTTGTTTATGAAAAAGTGTTTTTTCTGTATTTCAACATGATTTGGAGCTTGTTTATGAAAAAGTGTTTATTTCTGTATTTCAACATGATTTAGAGCTTGTTTTTAGAAAAGTGTTTATTTCTGTATTTCAACATGATTTGGATCTTGTTTTTGGAAAAGTGTTTATTTCTGTATTCCAATATTGCAACTTGCTGAAAACTGTCCACAGTGTTCCTATCATCCAGTTCTAACAGAACTTGGAAAAAAATCACTTACAGAGTGCTTCAAACATGATTTCGAGCTTGTTCATGAAAAAGTGTTTATTTCTGTATTTCACCATGATTTGGAGCTTGTTTTTGGAAAAGTGTTAATTTCTGTATTTCATCACGATTTGGAGCTTGTTTTTGGAAAAGTGTTTATTTCTGTATTCCAATATTGCAACTTGCTGAAAACTGTCCACAGTGTTCCTATCATCCAGTTCTAACAGTACTGGGAAAAAAATCACTTACAGAGTGCTTCAAACATGATTTAGAGCTTGTTTATGGAAAAGTGTTTATTTCTGTATTTCAACATGATTTGGTGCTTGTTTATGAAAAAGTGTTTATTTCTGTATTTCAACATTATTTAGAGCTTGTTTTTGGAAAAGTGTGTATTTCTGTATTTCAACATGATTTGGAGCTTGTTGTAACGGCTGTCCTCCTCTTCTTCATCAGAAGAGGAGCAGGGATTGAACCAAGGCGCAGTGGAGTTTGAATACATAATGAATTTATTGACAAGACGAAAAAACACGAACTTGACTATACACTAACAAAACAAATAAACGGTGTAGAACAGATCTGAACGACGGACTCACATAACACACGAGAACGCACGAACAGGGGAAAAAGCCTACACATAAATGACACTTAACAAACAAACCGAAACCAGTCCTGTGTGGCGCAACGACATACACAAACACAGGAGACAATCACCCATAACGAACACTGTGACAACGCCTACCTAAATATGACTCTTAATTAGAGGAACGCCAAACACCTGCCTCTAATTAAGAGCCATACCAGGCAACCCAAAACCAACACAGAAACAGAAAACATAGAATGCCCACCCAACCTCACGTTCTGACCAACTAACACACATAACAACTAACATAAATAGGTCAGGAACGTGACATTACCCCCCCCACAAGGTGCGAACTCCGGACGCACCAGCACAAAGTCTAGGGGAGGGTCTGGGTGGGCATCTAACCACGGTGGTGGCTCAGGCTCCGGGCGAGGTCCCCACCCCACCATAATCCATCCTAGCTTCCTCCCTCTAAGAATGTCCACCCTTTTTTACCCCCACAAAATCCTCTTAATAACATCACTAATAAGGACAGCACCGGGACAGAGAGATAAATCAAGACAGAGGGATAGATAAGAATATAGAGGTAGATCAAGAGAGAGAGGGAGATAATGATAGAGGGGCAACTCCGGACTGAAAGGCAGCTCCGGACAGAGAGACAGCTCTGGACTGATGGGCAGTTCTGGGTATCTAGCCGTTTCAGGCTGAAGGGCAGCTCATGGCTGACTGACGAATCTCGACGCTCATGGCTGGCTGACGGCTCTCGACGCTCATGGCAGGCTGACAGCTCTTGACGCTCATGGCAGGCTGACGGCTCTCGACGCTCATGGCAGGCTGACGGCTCTCGACGCTCATGGCAGGCTGACGGCTCTCGACGCTCATGGCAGGCTGACGGCTCTCGACGCTCATGGCAGGCTGACGGCTCTCGACGCTCATGGCAGGCTGACGGCTCTCGACGCTCATGGCGCTCTGACAGCTCTGGCTGCTCATGGCGCTCTGACGGCTCTGGCTGCTCATGGCTCTCTGACGGCTCTGGCTGCTCATGGCTCGCTGGCGGCTCTGGCAGATCCTGTCTGGTTGGCGGCTCTGGCAGATCCTGTCTGGTTGGCGGCTCTGGCAGATCCTGTCTGGTTGGCGGCTCTGGCAGATCCTGTCTGGTTGGCGGCTCTGGCAGATCCTGTCTGGCTGACGGCTCTAGCGGCTCCTGTCTGGCTGACGGCTCTAGCGGCTCCTGTCTGGCGGATGGCTCTGTAGGCTCATGGCAGACGGGCGGCTTTGCAGGCTCATGGCAGACGGGCGGCTTTGCAGGCTCCTGGCAGACGGATGGCTCAGACGGCGCTGGGGAGACGGATGGCTCAGATGGCGCTGGGGAGACGGATGGCTCAGATGGCGCTGGGGAGACGGATGGCTCAGATGGCGCTGGGGAGACGGATGGCTCAGAAGGCGCTGGGGAGACGGATGGCTCTGGCCGGATACGGTGCACTGTAGACCTGGTGCGTGGTGCCGGAACTGGAGGCACCGGGCTAAGGATAAGCACCTTCCTACTAGTGCGGGGAGCAGGGACAGGGCACACTGTATTCTCAAAGCCCACTCTATAACTGATGCGTGGTACCGGCACTGGTGACGCCGGCCTGAGGACAAGCACATCAGGATTAGTAGGGGGAGAAGATACAGTTTGTACAGGGCTCTGGAGACGCACTGGTAGCTTAGTGCGTGGGGCCGGAACTGGAGGCACCGGGCTAGATACACGCACTACAGGGAGAGTGCGTGGAGGAGGAACAGGGCTCAGGATACGCACTGGTAGCCTAGTGCGTAGTGTAGACACTGTAGGTACTAGGCTGGGGCGGGGAGGTGGTGCCGGAAATACCGGACCGTGGAGGCGTACTGGCACTCTTGAGCATTGAGCCTGCCCAACCTTACCTGGTTGAATGCTCCCGGTTGCCCGACCAGTGCGGGGAGGTGGAATAACCCGCACCGGGCTATGTAGGTGAACCGGGGAAACCATGCGTAAGGCAGGTGCCATGTATGCCGGCCCGAGGAGACGCACTGGAGACCAGACGCGTTGAGCCGGCCTCATGACACCTGGCTCAATACCCAATCTAGCCCTACCAGTGCGGGGAGGTGGAATAACCCGCACTGGGCTATGCACTCGTACAGGAGACACCGTGCGCTCTACTGCGTAACACGGCGCCTGCCCGTACTCCCGCTCTCCACGGTAAGCCTGGGAAGTGGGCGCAGGTCTCCTACCTGCCCTTGGCCCACTACCTCCTAGCCCCCCCCCAAGAAATTTTTGGGAATTACTTACGGGCTTTTAGGGCTTCCGTGCCAGACGCGTTCCCTCATAGCTCCGGTTCCTCTCTCCGGTAGCCTCTGCACTCCCCAGTGCCTCCAGCTGCTCCCATGGCTTTTCGGGCTTCCAGCCACGTCTCCTTGCTGCCTCCTCAAACCACCGCTCCTGGGCTTTAGCTGCCTCCCTCTCTTCCTGAGAACGGCGATTTTCTCCTGCCTTAGCCCAGGGACCTTCTCCATTCATTATCTGCTCCCAAGTCCAGAAATCCTTGTTTTCCCGTCCCTTTCTCCGTCGACTCCGCTGCTTGGCTCTGGAGTGGTGGGTGATTCTGTAACGGCTGTCCTCCTCTTCTTCATCCGAAGAGGAGCAGGGATTGAACCAAGGCGCAGTGGAGTTTGAATACATAATGAATTTATTGACAAGACGAAAAAACACGAACTTGACTATACACTAACAAAACAAATAAACGGTGTAGAACAGATCTGAACGACGGACTCACATAACACACGAGAACGCACGAACAGGGGAAAAAGCCTACACATAAATGACACTTAACAAACAAACCGAAACCAGTCCTGTGTGGCGCAACGACATACACAAACACAGGAGACAATCACCCACAACGAACACTGTGACAACGCCTACCTAAATATGACTCTTAATTAGAGGAACGCCAAACACCTGCCTCTAATTAAGAGCCATACCAGGCAACCCAAAACCAACACAGAAACAGAAAACATAGAATGCCCACCCAACCTCACGTCCTGACCAACTAACACACATAACAACTAACATAAATAGGTCAGGAACGTGACACTTGTTTATGAAAAAGTGTTTATTTCTGTATTTCACCATGATTTGTAGCTTGTTTTTGGAAAAGTGTTAATTTCTCTATTTCACCATGATTTGGCGCTTGTTTTTGGAAAAGTGTTCATTTCTGTATTTCAACATGATTTGGAGCTTGTTTTTGGAAAAGTGTTTATTTCTGTATTCCAATATTGCAACTTGCTGAAAACTGTCCACAGTGTTCCTATCATCCAGTTCTAACAGTACTGGGGAAAAAATCACTTACAGAGTGCTTCAAACATGATTTAGAGCTTGTTTATGAAAAAGTGTTTATTTCTGTATTTCAACATGATTTAGAGCTTGTTTTTGGAAAAGTGTTTATTTCTGTATTTCATCACGATTTAGAGCTTGTTTTTGGAAAAGTGTTTATTTCTGTATTCCAATATTGCAACTTGCTAAAACTGTCCACAGTGTTCCTATCATCCAGTTCTAACAGTACTGGGGAAAAAAATCACTTACAGAGTGCTTCAAACATGATTTAGAGCTTGTTTATGAAAAAGTGTTTATTTCTGTATTTCAACATGATTTGGAGCTTGTTTATGAAAAAGTGTTTATTTCTGTATTTCACCATGATTTGTAGCTTGTTTTTGGAAAAGTGTTAATTTCTCTATTTCACCATGATTTGGAGCTTGTTTTTTGAAAAGTGTTCATTTCTGTATTTCAACATGATTTGGAGCTTGTTTTTGGAAAAGTGTTTATTTCTGTATTCCAATATTGCAACTTGCTCAAAACTGTCCACAGTGTTCCTATCATCCAGTTCTAACAGTACTGGGGAAAAAATAACTTACAGAGTGCTTCAAACATGATTTAGAGCTTGTTTATGAAAAAGTGTTTATTTCTGTATTTCAACATGATTTGGAGCTTGTTTATGAAAAAGTGTTTATTTCTGTATTCCAATTTTGCAACTTGCTGAAAACTGTCCACAGTGTTCCTATCATCCAGTTCTAACAGTACTGGGGAAAAAATAACTTACAGAGTGCTTCAAACATGATTTAGAGCTTGTTTATGAAAAAGTGTTTATTTCTGTATTTCAACATGATTTGGAGCTTGTTTATGAAAAAGTGTTTATTTCTGTATTCCAATTTTGCAACTTGCTGAAAATTGTCCACAGTGTTCCTATCATCCAGTTCTAACAGAACTGGGGAAAAAATCACTTACAGAGTGCTGAAAACATGATTTAGAGCTTGTTTATGAAAAAGTGTTTTTGCTGTATTTCAACATGATTTGGAGCTTGTTTATGAAAAAGTGTTTATTTCTGTATTTCACCATGATTTGTAGCTTGTTTTTGGAAAAGTGTTAATTTCTCTATTTCACCATGATTTGGAGCTTGTTTTTGGAAAAGTGTTCATTTCTGTATTTCAACATGATTTGGAGCTTGTTTTTGGAAAAGTGTTTATTTCTGTATTCCAATATTGCAACTTGCTGAAAACTGTCCACAGTGTTCCTATCATCCAGTTCTAACAGTACTGGGGAAAAAATCACTTACAGAGTGCTTCAAACCTGATTTAGAGCTTGTTTATGAAAAAGTGTTTATTTCTGTATTTCAACATGATTTAGAGCTTGTTTATGGAAAAGTGTTTATTTCTGTATTTCAACATGATTTAGAGCTTGTTTTTGGAAAAGTGTTTATTTCTGTATTCCAATATTGCAACTTGCTGAAAACTGTCCACAGTGTTCCTATCATCCAGTTCTAACAGTACTGGGGGAAAAAATCACTTACAGAGTGCTGAAAACATGATTTGGAGCTTGTTTATGAAAAAGTGTTTATTTCTGTATTTCAACATGATTTAGAGCTTGTTTATGAAAAAGTGTTTTTTCTGTATTTCAACATGATTTGGAGCTTGTTTATGAAAAAGTGTTTATTTCTGTATTTCAACATGATTTGGAGCTTGTTTATGAAAAAGTGTTTATTTCTGTATTTCACCATGATTTGTAGCTTGTTTTTGGAAAAGTGTTAATTTCTCTATTTCACCATGATTTGGAGCTTGTTTTTTGAAAAGTGTTCATTTCTGTATTTCAATATTGCAACTTGCTGAAAACTGTCCACAGTGTTCCTATCATCCAGTTCTAACAGTACTGGGGAAAAAATCACTTACAGAGTGCTTCAAACATGATTTAGAGCTTGTTTATGAAAAAGTGTTTATTTCTGTATTTCAACATGATTTGGAGCTTGTTTATGAAAAAGTGTTTATTTCTGTATTTCAACATGATTTAGAGCTTGTTTTTGGAAAAGTGTTTATTTCTGTATTTCAACATGATTTGGATCTTGTTTTTGGAAAAGTGTTTATTTCTGTATTCCAATATTGCAACTTGCTGAAACCTGTCCACAGTGTTCCTATCATCCAGTTCTAACAGAACTTGGAAAAAAATCACTTACAGAGTGCTTCAAACATGATTTCGAGCTTGTTCATGAAAAAGTGTTTATTTCTGTATTTCACCATGATTTGGAGCTTGTTTTTGGAAAAGTGTTAATTTCTGTATTTCATCACGATTTAGAGCTTGTTTTTGGAAAAGTGTTTATTTCTGTATTCCAATATTGCAACTTGCTGAAAACTGTCCACAGTGTTCCTATCATCCAGTTCTAACAGTACTGGGGAAAAAAATCACTTACAGAGTGCTTCAAACATGATTTAGAGCTTGTTTATGGAAAAGTGTTTATTTCTGTATTTCAACATGATTTGGAGCTTGTTTATGGAAAAGTGTTTATTTCTGTATTTCAACATGATTTGGAGCTTGTTTATGAAAAATTGTTTATTTCTGTATTTCAACATGATTTAGAGCTTGTTTTTGGAAAAGTGTTAATTTCTGTATTTCAACATGATTTAGAGCTTGTTTATGAAAAAGTGTTTTTTCTGTATTTCAACATGATTTGGAGCTTGTTTATGAAAAAGTGTTATTTCTGTATTTCACCATGATTTGTAGCTTGTTTTTGGAAAAGTGTTAATTTCTCTAGTTCACCATGATTTGGAGCTTGTTTTTGGAAAAGTGTTCATTTCTGTATTTCAACATGATTTGGAGCTTGTTTTTGGAAAAGTGTTTATTTCTGTATTCCAATATTGCAACTTGCTGAAAACTGTCCACAGTGTTCCTATCATCCAGTTCTAACAGTACTGGGGAAAAAAATCACTTACAGAGTGCTTCAAACATGATTTAGAGCTTGTTTATGAAAAAGTGTTTATTTCTGTATTTCAACATGATTTGGAGCTTGTTTATGAAAAAGTGTTTATTTCTGTATTTCACCATGATTTGGAGCTTATTTTTGGAAAAGTGTTAATTTCTGTATTTCATCATGATTTAGAGCTTGTTTTTGGAAAAGTGTTTATTTCTGTATTCCAATATTGCAACTTGCTGAAAACTGTCCACAGTGTTCCTATCATCCAGTTCTATCAGAACTGGGGAAAAAATCACTTACAGAGTGCTTCAAACATGATTTAGAGCTTGTTTATGAAAAAGTGTTTATTTCTGTTTTTCAACATGATTTGGAGCTTGTTTATGAAAAAGTTTTTATTTCTGTATTTCACCATGATTTGTAGCTTGTTTTTGGAAAAGTGTTAATTTCTCTATTTCACCATGATTTGGAGCTTGTTTTTTGAAAAGTGTTCATTTCTGTATTTCAACATGATTTGGAGCTTGTTTTTGGAAAAGTGTTTATTTCTGTATTCCAATATTGCAACTTGCTGAAAACTGTCCACAGTGTTCCTATCATCCAGTTCTAACAGTACTGGGGAAAAAATAACTTACAGAGTGCTTCAAACATGATTTAGAGCTTGTTTATGAAAAAGTGTTTATTTCTGTATTTCAACATGATTTGGAGCTTGTTTATGAAAAAGTGTTTATTTCTGTATTCCAATTTTGCAACTTGCTGAAAACTGTCCACAGTGTTCCTATCATCCAGTTCTAACAGAACTGGGAAAATATCACTTACAGAGTGCTTCAAACATGATTTAGAGCTTGTTTATGAAAAAGTGTTTATTTCTGTATTTCAACATGATTTGGAGCTTGTTTATGAAAAAGTGTTTATTTCTGTATTTCAACATGATTTGTAGCTTGTTTTTGGAAAAGTGTTAATTCCTCTATTTCACCATGATTTGGAGATTATTTTTGGAAAAGTGTTCATATCTGTATTTCAACATGATTTGGAGCTTGTTTTTGGAAAAGTGTTTATTTCTGTATTCCAATATTGCAACTTGCTGAAAACTGTCCACAGTGTTCCTATCATCCAGTTCTAACAGTACTGGGGAAAAAATAACTTACAGAGTGCTTCAAACATGATTTAGAGCTTGTTTATGAAAAAGTGTTTATTTCTGTATTTCACCATGATTTGGAGCTTGTTTTTGGAAAACTGTTAATTTCTGTATTTCATCATGATTTAGAGCTTGTTTTTGGAAAAGTGTTTATTTCTGTATTCCAATATTGCAACTTGCTGAAAACTGTCCACAGTGTTCCTATCATCCAGTTCTAACAGTACTGGGGAAAAAATCACTTACAGAGTGCTTCAAACATGATTTAGAGCTTGTTTATGAAAAAGTGTTTATTTCTGTATTTCAACATGATTTGGAGCTTGTTTATGAAAAAGTGTTTATTTCTGTATTTCACCATGATTTGTAGCTTGTTTTTGGAAAAGTGTTAATTCCTCTATTTCACCATGATTTGGAGCTTGTTTTTGGAAAAGTGTTCATTTCTGTATTTCAACATGATTTGGAGCTTGTTTTTGGAAAAGTGTTTATTTCTGTATTCCAATATTGCAACTTGCTGAAAACTGTCCACAGTGTTCCTATCATCCAGTTCTAACAGTACTGGGGAAAAAATCACTTACAGAGTGCTTCAAACATGATTTAGAGCTTGTTTATGGAAAAGTGTTTATTTCTGTATTTCAACATGATTTGGAGCTTGTTTATGAAAAAGTGTTTATTTCTGTATTTCACCATGATTTGTAGCTTGTTTTTGGAAAAGTGTTAATTCCTCTATTTCACCATGATTTGGAGCTTGTTTTTGGAAAAGTGTTCATTTCTGTATTTCAACATGATTTGGAGCTTGTTTTTGGAAAAGTGTTTATTTCTGTATTCCAATATTGCAACTTGCTGAAAACTGTCCACAGTGTTCCTATCATCCAGTTCTAACAGTACTGGGGAAAAAATCACTTACAGAGTGCTGAAAACATGATTTAGAGCTTGTTTATGGAAAAGTGTTTATTTCTGTATTTTACCATGATTTGGAGCTTGTTTTTGGAAAAGTGTTCATTTCTGTATTTCAACATGATTTGGAGCTTGTTTTTGGAAAAGTGTTTATTTCTGTTTTCCAATATTGCAACTTGCTGAAAACTGTCCACAGTGTTCCTATCATCCAGTTCTAACAGTACTGGGGAAAAAATCACTTACAGAGTGCTTCAAACATGATTTAGAGCTTGTTTATGGAAAAGTGTTTATTTCTGTATTTCAACATGATTTGGAGCTTGTTTATGAAAAAGTGTTTATTTCTGTATTTCACCATGATTTGTAGCTTGTTTTTGGAAAAGTGTTAATTCCTCTATTTCACCATGATTTGGAGCTTGTTTTTGGAAAAGTGTTCATTTCTGTATTTCAACATGATTTGGAGCTTGTTTTTGGAAAAGTGTTTATTTCTGTATTCCAATATTGCAACTTGCTGAAAACTGTCCACAGTGTTCCTATCATCCAGTTCTAACAGTACTGGGGAAAAAATAACTTACAGAGTGCTTCAAACATGATTTAGAGCTTGTTTATGAAAAAGTGTTTATTTCTGTATTTCAACATGATTTGGAGCTTGTTTATGAAAAAGTGTTTATTTCTGTATTTCAACATGATTTGGAGCTTGTTTATGAAAAAGTGTTTATTTCTGTATTTCAACATGATTTAGAGCTTGTTTATGAAAAAGTGTTTTTTCTGTATTTCAACATGATTTAGAGCTTGTTTATGAAAAAGTGTTTTTTCTGTATTTCAACATGATTTGGAGCTTGTTTATGAAAAAGTGTTTATTTCTGTATTTCACCATGATTTGGAGCTTGTTTTTGGAAAAGTGTTCATTTCTCTATTTCACCATGATTTGGAGCTTGTTTTTGGAAAAGTGTTCATTTCTGTATTCCAATATTGCAACTTGCTGAAAACTGTCCACAGTGTTCCTATCATCCAGTTCTAACAGTACTGGGGAAAAAATAACTTACAGAGTGCTTCAAACATGATTTAGAGCTTGTTTATGAAAAAGTGTTTATTTCTGTATTTCACCATGATTTGGAGCTTGTTTTTGGAAAAGTGTTCATTTCTCTATTTCACCATGATTTGGAGCTTGTTTTTGGAAAAGTGTTTATTTCTGTATTCCAATATTGCAACTTGCTGAAACCTGTCCACAGTGTTCCTATCATCCAGTTCTAACAGAACTTGGAAAAAAATCACTTACAGAGTGCTTCAAACATGATTTCGAGCTTGTTCATGAAAAAGTGTTTATTTCTGTATTTCACCATGATTTGGAGCTTGTTTTTGGAAAAGTGTTAATTTCTGTATTTCATCACGATTTAGAGCTTGTTTTTGGAAAAGTGTTTATTTCTGTATTCCAATATTGCAACTTGCTGAAAACTGTCCACAGTGTTCCTATCATCCAGTTCTAACAGTACTGGGGAAAAAAATCACTTACAGAGTGCTTCAAACATGATTTAGAGCTTGTTTATGGAAAAGTGTTTATTTCTGTATTTCAACATGATTTGGAGCTTGTTTATGGAAAAGTGTTTATTTCTGTATTTCAACATGATTTGGAGCTTGTTTATGAAAAATTGTTTATTTCTGTATTTCAACATGATTTAGAGCTTGTTTTTGGAAAAGTGTTAATTTCTGTATTTCAACATGATTTAGAGCTTGTTTATGAAAAAGTGTTTTTTCTGTATTTCAACATGATTTGGAGCTTGTTTATGAAAAAGTGTTATTTCTGTATTTCACCATGATTTGTAGCTTGTTTTTGGAAAAGTGTTAATTTCTCTAGTTCACCATGATTTGGAGCTTGTTTTTGGAAAAGTGTTCATTTCTGTATTTCAACATGATTTGGAGCTTGTTTTTGGAAAAGTGTTTATTTCTGTATTCCAATATTGCAACTTGCTGAAAACTGTCCACAGTGTTCCTATCATCCAGTTCTAACAGTACTGGGGAAAAAAATCACTTACAGAGTGCTTCAAACATGATTTAGAGCTTGTTTATGAAAAAGTGTTTATTTCTGTATTTCAACATGATTTGGAGCTTGTTTATGAAAAAGTGTTTATTTCTGTATTTCACCATGATTTGGAGCTTATTTTTGGAAAAGTGTTAATTTCTGTATTTCATCATGATTTAGAGCTTGTTTTTGGAAAAGTGTTTATTTCTGTATTCCAATATTGCAACTTGCTGAAAACTGTCCACAGTGTTCCTATCATCCAGTTCTATCAGAACTGGGGAAAAAATCACTTACAGAGTGCTTCAAACATGATTTAGAGCTTGTTTATGAAAAAGTGTTTATTTCTGTTTTTCAACATGATTTGGAGCTTGTTTATGAAAAAGTTTTTATTTCTGTATTTCACCATGATTTGTAGCTTGTTTTTGGAAAAGTGTTAATTTCTCTATTTCACCATGATTTGGAGCTTGTTTTTTGAAAAGTGTTCATTTCTGTATTTCAACATGATTTGGAGCTTGTTTTTGGAAAAGTGTTTATTTCTGTATTCCAATATTGCAACTTGCTGAAAACTGTCCACAGTGTTCCTATCATCCAGTTCTAACAGTACTGGGGAAAAAATAACTTACAGAGTGCTTCAAACATGATTTAGAGCTTGTTTATGAAAAAGTGTTTATTTCTGTATTTCAACATGATTTGGAGCTTGTTTATGAAAAAGTGTTTATTTCTGTATTCCAATTTTGCAACTTGCTGAAAACTGTCCACAGTGTTCCTATCATCCAGTTCTAACAGAACTGGGAAAAAATCACTTACAGAGTGCTTCAAACATGATTTAGAGCTTGTTTATGAAAAAGTGTTTATTTCTGTATTTCAACATGATTTGGAGCTTGTTTATGAAAAAGTGTTTATTTCTGTATTTCACCATGATTTGTAGCTTGTTTTTGGAAAAGTGTTAATTCCTCTATTTCACCATGATTTGGAGATTATTTTTGGAAAAGTGTTAATTTCTGTATTTCATCATGATTTAGAGCTTGTTTTTGGAAAAGTGTTTATTTCTGTATTCCAATATTGCAACTTGCTGAAAACTGTCCACAGTGTTCCTATCATCCAGTTCTAACAGAACTGGGGAAAAAATCACTTACAGAGTGCTTCAAACATGATTTAGAGCTTGTTTATGAAAAAGTGTTTATTTCTGTATTTCAACATGATTTGGAGCTTGTTTATGAAAATGTTTTTATTTTCTGTATTTCACCATGATTTGTAGCTTGTTTTTGGAAAAGTGTTAATTTCTCTATTTCACCATGATTTGGAGCTTGTTTTTTGAAAAGTGTTCATATCTGTATTTCAACATGATTTGGAGCTTGTTTTTGGAAAAGTGTTTATTTCTGTATTCCAATATTGCAACTTGCTGAAAACTGTCCACAGTGTTCCTATCATCCAGTTCTAACAGTACTGGGGAAAAAATAACTTACAGAGTGCTTCAAACATGATTTAGAGCTTGTTTATGAAAAAGTGTTTATTTCTGTATTCCACCATGATTTGGAGCTTGTTTTTGGAAAACTGTTAATTTCTGTATTTCATCATGATTTAGAGCTTGTTTTTGGAAAAGTGTTTATTTCTGTATTCCAATATTGCAACTTGCTGAAAACTGTCCACAGTGTTCCTATCATCCAGTTCTAACAGTACTGGGGAAAAAATCACTTACAGAGTGCTTCAAACATGATTTAGAGCTTGTTTATGAAAAAGTGTTTATTTCTGTATTTCAACATGATTTGGAGCTTGTTTATGAAAAAGTGTTTATTTCTGTATTTCACCATGATTTGTAGCTTGTTTTTGGAAAAGTGTTAATTCCTCTATTTCACCATGATTTGGAGCTTGTTTTTGGAAAAGTGTTCATTTCTGTATTTCAACATGATTTGGAGCTTGTTTTTGGAAAAGTGTTTATTTCTGTATTCCAATATTGCAACTTGCTGAAAACTGTCCACAGTGTTCCTATCATCCAGTTCTAACAGTACTGGGGAAAAAATCACTTACAGAGTGCTTCAAACATGATTTAGAGCTTGTTTATGGAAAAGTGTTTATTTCTGTATTTCAACATGATTTGGAGCTTGTTTATGAAAAAGTGTTTATTTCTGTATTTCACCATGATTTGTAGCTTGTTTTTGGAAAAGTGTTAATTCCTCTATTTCACCATGATTTGGAGCTTGTTTTTTGAAAAGTGTTCATTTCTGTTTTTCCACATGATTTGGAGCTTTTTTTGGAAAAGTGTTTATTTCTGTATTCCAATATTGCAACTTGCTGAAAACTGTCCACAGTGTTCCTATCATCCAGTTCTAACAGTACTGGGGAAAAAATCACTTACAGAGTGCTGAAAACATGATTTAGAGCTTGTTTATGGAAAAGTGTTTATTTCTGTATTTTACCATGATTTGGAGCTTGTTTTTGGAAAAGTGTTCATTTCTGTATTTCAACATGATTTGGAGCTTGTTTTTGGAAAAGTGTTTATTTCTGTATTCCAATATTGCAACTTGCTGAAAACTGTCCACAGTGTTCCTATCATCCAGTTCTAACAGTACTGGGGAAAAAATCACTTACAGAGTGCTTCAAACATGATTTAGAGCTTGTTTATGGAAAAGTGTTTATTTCTGTATTTCAACATGATTTGGAGCTTGTTTATGAAAAAGTGTTTATTTCTGTATTTCACCATGATTTGTAGCTTGTTTTTGGAAAAGTGTTAATTCCTCTATTTCACCATGATTTGGAGCTTGTTTTTGGAAAAGTGTTCATTTCTGTATTTCAACATGATTTGGAGCTTGTTTTTGGAAAAGTGTTTATTTCTGTATTCCAATATTGCAACTTGCTGAAAACTGTCCACAGTGTTCCTATCATCCAGTTCTAACAGTACTGGGGAAAAAATAACTTAGAGTGCTTCAAACATGATTTAGAGCTTGTTTATGAAAAAGTGTTTATTTCTGTATTTCAACATGATTTGGAGCTTGTTTATGAAAAAGTGTTTATTTCTGTATTTCAACATGATTTAGAGCTTGTTTATGAAAAAGTGTTTTTTCTGTATTTCAACATGATTTAGAGCTTGTTTATGAAAAAGTGTTTTTTCTGTATTTCAACATGATTTGGAGCTTGTTTATGAAAAAGTGTTTATTTCTGTATTTCACCATGATTTGGAGCTTGTTTTTGGAAAAGTGTTCATTTCTCTATTTCACCATGATTTGGAGCTTGTTTTTGGAAAAGTGTTCATTTCTGTATTCCAATATTGCAACTTGCTGAAAACTGTCCACAGTGTTCCTATCATCCAGTTCTAACAGTACTGGGGAGAAAATCACTTACAGAGTGCTTCAAACATGATTTAGAGCTTGTTTATGAAAAAGTGTTTATTTCTGTATTTCAACATGATTTGGAGCTTGTTTATGAAAAAGTGTTTATTTCTGTATTTCAACATGATTTAGAGCTTGTTTTTGGAAAAGTGTTTATTTCTGTATTTCAACATGATTTGGATCTTGTTTTTGGAAAATTGTTTATTTCTGTATTCCAATATTGCAACTTGCTGAAACCTGTCCACAGTGTTCCTATCATCCAGTTCTAACAGAACTTGGAAAAAAATCACTTACAGAGTGCTTCAAACATGATTTCGAGCTTGTTCATGAAAAAGTGTTTATTTCTGTATTTCACCATGATTTGGAGCTTGTTTTTGGAAAAGTGTTAATTTCTGTATTTCATCACGATTTAGAGCTTGTTTTTGGAAAAGTGTTTATTTCTGTATTCCAATATTGCAACTTGCTGAAAACTGTCCACAGTGTTCCTATCATCCAGTTCTAACAGTACTGGGGAAAAAAATCACTTACAGAGTGCTTCAAACATGATTTAGAGCTTGTTTATGGAAAAGTGTTTATTTCTGTATTTCAACATGATTTGGAGCTTGTTTATGGAAAAGTGTTTATTTCTGTATTTCAACATGATTTGGAGCTTGTTTATGAAAAATTGTTTATTTCTGTATTTCAACATGATTTAGAGCTTGTTTTTGGAAAAGTGTTAATTTCTGTATTTCAACATGATTTAGAGCTTGTTTATGAAAAAGTGTTTTTTCTGTATTTCAACATGATTTGGAGCTTGTTTATGAAAAAGTGTTATTTCTGTATTTCACCATGATTTGTAGCTTGTTTTTGGAAAAGTGTTAATTTCTCTAGTTCACCATGATTTGGAGCTTGTTTTTGGAAAAGTGTTCATTTCTGTATTTCAACATGATTTGGAGCTTGTTTTTGGAAAAGTGTTTATTTCTGTATTCCAATATTGCAACTTGCTGAAAACTGTCCACAGTGTTCCTATCATCCAGTTCTAACAGTACTGGGGAAAAAAATCACTTACAGAGTGCTTCAAACATGATTTAGAGCTTGTTTATGAAAAAGTGTTTATTTCTGTATTTCAACATGATTTGGAGCTTGTTTATGAAAAAGTGTTTATTTCTGTATTTCACCATGATTTGGAGCTTATTTTTGGAAAAGTGTTAATTTCTGTATTTCATCATGATTTAGAGCTTGTTTTTGGAAAAGTGTTTATTTCTGTATTCCAATATTGCAACTTGCTGAAAACTGTCCACAGTGTTCCTATCATCCAGTTCTATCAGAACTGGGGAAAAAATCACTTACAGAGTGCTTCAAACATGATTTAGAGCTTGTTTATGAAAAAGTGTTTATTTCTGTTTTTCAACATGATTTGGAGCTTGTTTATGAAAAAGTTTTTATTTCTGTATTTCACCATGATTTGTAGCTTGTTTTTGGAAAAGTGTTAATTTCTCTATTTCACCATGATTTGGAGCTTGTTTTTTGAAAAGTGTTCATTTCTGTATTTCAACATGATTTGGAGCTTGTTTTTGGAAAAGTGTTTATTTCTGTATTCCAATATTGCAACTTGCTGAAAACTGTCCACAGTGTTCCTATCATCCAGTTCTAACAGTACTGGGGAAAAAATAACTTACAGAGTGCTTCAAACATGATTTAGAGCTTGTTTATGAAAAAGTGTTTATTTCTGTATTTCAACATGATTTGGAGCTTGTTTATGAAAAAGTGTTTATTTCTGTATTCCAATTTTGCAACTTGCTGAAAACTGTCCACAGTGTTCCTATCATCCAGTTCTAACAGAACTGGGAAAAAATCACTTACAGAGTGCTTCAAACATGATTTAGAGCTTGTTTATGAAAAAGTGTTTATTTCTGTATTTCAACATGATTTGGAGCTTGTTTATGAAAAAGTGTTTATTTCTGTATTTCACCATGATTTGTAGCTTGTTTTTGGAAAAGTGTTAATTCCTCTATTTCACCATGATTTGGAGATTATTTTTGGAAAAGTGTTAATTTCTGTATTTCATCATGATTTAGAGCTTGTTTTTGGAAAAGTGTTTATTTCTGTATTCCAATATTGCAACTTGCTGAAAACTGTCCACAGTGTTCCTATCATCCAGTTCTAACAGAACTGGGGAAAAAATCACTTACAGAGTGCTTCAAACATGATTTAGAGCTTGTTTATGAAAAAGTGTTTATTTCTGTATTTCAACATGATTTGGAGCTTGTTTATGAAAACGTTTTTATTTTCTGTATTTCACCATGATTTGTAGCTTGTTTTTGGAAAAGTGTTAATTTCTCTATTTCACCATGATTTGGAGCTTGTTTTTTGAAAAGTGTTCATATCTGTATTTCAACATGATTTGGAGCTTGTTTTTGGAAAAGTGTTTATTTCTGTATTCCAATATTGCAACTTGCTGAAAACTGTCCACAGTGTTCCTATCATCCAGTTCTAACAGTACTGGGGAAAAAATAACTTACAGAGTGCTTCAAACATGATTTAGAGCTTGTTTATGAAAAAGTGTTTATTTCTGTATTTCACCATGATTTGGAGCTTGTTTTTGGAAAAGTGTTAATTTCTGTATTTCATCATGATTTAGAGCTTGTTTTTGGAAAAGTGTTTATTTCTGTATTCCAATATTGCAGCTTGCTGAAAACTGTCCACAGTGTTCCTATCATCCAGTTCTAACAGTACTGGGGAAAAAATCACTTACAGAGTGCTTCAAACATGATTTAGAGCTTGTTTATGAAAAAGTGTTTATTTCTGTATTTCAACATGATTTGGAGCTTGTTTATGAAAAAGTGTTTATTTCTGTATTTCACCATGATTTGTAGCTTGTTTTTGGAAAAGTGTTAATTCCTCTATTTCACCATGATTTGGAGCTTGTTTTTGGAAAAGTGTTCATTTCTGTATTTCAACATGATTTGGAGCTTGTTTTTGGAAAAGTGTTTATTTCTGTATTCCAATATTACAACTTGCTGAAAACTGTCCACAGTGTTCCTAACATCCAGTTCTAACAGTACTGGGGAAAAAATCACTTACAGAGTGCTTCAAACATGATTTAGAGCTTGTTTATGAAAAAGTGTTTATTTCTGTATTTCAACATGATTTGGAGCTTGTTTATGAAAAAGTGTTTATTTCTGTATTCCAATTTTGCAACTTGCTGAAAACTGTCCACAGTGTTCCTATCATCCAGTTCTAACAGTACTGGGAAAAAATCACTTACAGAGTGCTGAAAACATGATTTAGAGCTTGTTTATGAAAAAGTGTTTTTTCTGTATTTCAACATGATTTGGAGCTTGTTCATGAAAATGTGTTTATTTCTGTATTCCAATATTGCAACTTGCTGAACACTGTCCACAGTGTTCCTATCATCCAGTTCTAACAGTACTGGGGAAAAAATCACTTACAGAGTGCTTCAAACATGATTTAGAGCTTGTTTATGAAAAAGTGTTTATTTCTGTATTTCAACATGATTTAGAGCTTGTTTTTGGAAAAATGTTTATTTCTGTATTTCAACATGATTTAGAGCTTGTTTTTGGAAAAGTGTTTATTTCTGTATTCCAATATTGCAACTTGCTGAAAACTGTCCACAGTGTTCCTATCATCCAGTTCTAACAGTACTGGGGGAAAAAATCACTTACAGAGTGCTGAAAACATGATTTAGAGCTTGTTTATGAAAAAGTGTTTATTTCTGTATTTCAACATGATTTGGAGCTTGTTTATGAAAAAGTGTTTATTTCTGTATTTTACCATGATTTGGAGCTTGTTTTTGGAAAAGTGTTCATTTCTGTATTTCAACATGATTTGGAGCTTGTTTATGAAAAAGTGTTTATTTCTGTATTCCAATTTTGCAACTTGCTGAAAACTGTCCACAGTGTTCCTATCATCCAGTTCTAACAGAACTGGGAAAAAATCACTTACAGAGTGCTTCAAACATGATTTAGAGCTTGTTTATGAAAAAGTGTTTATTTCTGTATTTCAACATGATTTGGAGCTTGTTTATGAAAAAGTGTTTATTTCTGTATTTCACCATGATTTGTAGCTTGTTTTTGGAAAAGTGTTAATTCCTCTATTTCACCATGATTTGGAGATTATTTTTGGAAAAGTGTTAATTTCTGTATTTCATCATGATTTAGAGCTTGTTTTTGGAAAAGTGTTTATTTCTGTATTCCAATATTGCAACTTGCTGAAAACTGTCCACAGTGTTCCTATCATCCAGTTCTAACAGAACTGGGGAAAAAATCACTTACAGAGTGCTTCAAACATGATTTAGAGCTTGTTTATGAAAAAGTGTTTATTTCTGTATTTCAACATGATTTGGAGCTTGTTTATGAAAACGTTTTTATTTTCTGTATTTCACCATGATTTGTAGCTTGTTTTTGGAAAAGTGTTAATTTCTCTATTTCACCATGATTTGGAGCTTGTTTTTTGAAAAGTGTTCATATCTGTATTTCAACATGATTTGGAGCTTGTTTTTGGAAAAGTGTTTATTTCTGTATTCCAATATTGCAACTTGCTGAAAACTGTCCACAGTGTTCCTATCATCCAGTTCTAACAGTACTGGGGAAAAAATAACTTACAGAGTGCTTCAAACATGATTTAGAGCTTGTTTATGAAAAAGTGTTTATTTCTGTATTTCACCATGATTTGGAGCTTGTTTTTGGAAAAGTGTTAATTTCTGTATTTCATCATGATTTAGAGCTTGTTTTTGGAAAAGTGTTTATTTCTGTATTCCAATATTGCAGCTTGCTGAAAACTGTCCACAGTGTTCCTATCATCCAGTTCTAACAGTTTTGGGGAAAAAATCACTTACAGAGTGCTTCAAACATGATTTAGAGCTTGTTTATGAAAAAGTGTTTATTTCTGTATTTCAACATGATTTGGAGCTTGTTTATGAAAAAGTGTTTATTTCTGTATTTCACCATGATTTGTAGCTTGTTTTTGGAAAAGTGTTAATTCCTCTATTTCACCATGATTTGGAGCTTGTTTTTGGAAAAGTGTTCATTTCTGTATTTCAACATGATTTGGAGCTTGTTTTTGGAAAAGTGTTTATTTCTGTATTCCAATATTACAACTTGCTGAAAACTGTCCACAGTGTTCCTAACATCCAGTTCTAACAGTACTGGGGAAAAAATCACTTACAGAGTGCTTCAAACATGATTTAGAGCTTGTTTATGAAAAAGTGTTTATTTCTGTATTTCAACATGATTTGGAGCTTGTTTATGAAAAAGTGTTTATTTCTGTATTCCAATTTTGCAACTTGCTGAAAACTGTCCACAGTGTTCCTATCATCCAGTTCTAACAGTACTGGGAAAAAATCACTTACAGAGTGCTGAAAACATGATTTAGAGCTTGTTTATGAAAAAGTGTTTTTTCTGTATTTCAACATGATTTGGAGCTTGTTCATGAAAATGTGTTTATTTCTGTATTCCAATATTGCAACTTGCTGAACACTGTCCACAGTGTTCCTATCATCCAGTTCTAACAGTACTGTGGAAAAAATCACTTACAGAGTGCTTCAAACATGATTTAGAGCTTGTTTATGAAAAAGTGTTTATTTCTGTATTTCAACATGATTTAGAGCTTGTTTTTGGAAAAATGTTTATTTCTGTATTTCAACATGATTTAGAGCTTGTTTTTGGAAAAGTGTTTATTTCTGTATTCCAATATTGCAACTTGCTGAAAACTGTCCACAGTGTTCCTATCATCCAGTTCTAACAGTACTGGGGGAAAAAATCACTTACAGAGTGCTGAAAACATGATTTAGAGCTTGTTTATGAAAAAGTGTTTATTTCTGTATTTCAACATGATTTGGAGCTTGTTTATGAAAAAGTGTTTATTTCTGTATTTTACCATGATTTGGAGCTTGTTTTTGGAAAAGTGTTCATTTCTGTATTTCAACATGATTTGGAGCTTGTTTTTGGAAAAGTGTTTATTTCTGTATTCCAATATTGCAACTTGCTGAAAACTGTCCACAGTGTTCCTATCATCCAGTTCTAACAGTACTGGGGAAAAAATCACTTACAGAGTGCTTCAAACATGATTTAGAGCTTGTTTATGGAAAAGTGTTTATTTCTGTATTTCAACATGATTTGGAGCTTGTTTATGAAAAAGTGTTTATTTCTGTATTTCACCATGATTTGTAGCTTGTTTTTGGAAAAGTGTTAATTCCTCTATTTCACCATGATTTGGAGCTTGTTTTTGGAAAAGTGTTCATTTCTGTATTTCAACATGATTTGGAGCTTGTTTTTGGAAAAGTGTTTATTTCTGTATTCCAATATTGCAACTTGCTGAAAACTGTCCACAGTGTTCCTATCATCCAGTTCTAACAGTACTGGGGAAAAAATCACTTACAGAGTGCTGAAAACATGATTTAGAGCTTGTTTATGGAAAAGTGTTTATTTCTGTATTTTACCATGATTTGGAGCTTGTTTTTGGAAAAGTGTTCATTTCTGTATTTCAACATGATTTGGAGCTTGTTTTTGGAAAAGTGTTTATTTCTGTATTCCAATATTGCAACTTGCTGAAAACTGTCCACAGTGTTCCTATCATCCAGTTCTAACAGTATTGGGGAAAAAATCACTTACAGAGTGCTTCAAACATGATTTAGAGCTTGTTTATGGAAAAGTGTTTATTTCTGTATTTCAACATGATTTGGAGCTTGTTTATGAAAAAGTGTTTATTTCTGTATTTCACCATGATTTGTAGCTTGTTTTTGGAAAAGTGTTAATTCCTCTATTTCACCATGATTTGGAGCTTGTTTTTGGAAAAGTGTTCATTTCTGTATTTCAACATGATTTGGAGCTTGTTTTTGGAAAAGTGTTTATTTCTGTATTCCAATATTGCAACTTGCTGAAAACTGTCCACAGTGTTCCTATCATCCAGTTCTAACAGTACTGGGGAAAAAATAACTTACAGAGTGCTTCAAACATGATTTAGAGCTTGTTTATGAAAAAGTGTTTATTTCTGTATTTCAACATGATTTGGAGCTTGTTTATGAAAAAGTGTTTATTTCTGTATTTCAACATGATTTAGAGCTTGTTTATGAAAAAGTGTTTTTTCTGTATTTCAACATGATTTAGAGCTTGTTTATGAAAAAGTGTTTTTTCTGTATTTCAACATGATTTGGAGCTTGTTTATGAAAAAGTGTTTATTTCTGTATTTCACCATGATTTGGAGCTTGTTTTTGGAAAAGTGTTCATTTCTCTATTTCACCATGATTTGGAGCTTGTTTTGGAAAAGTGTTCATTTCTGTATTCCAATATTGCAACTTGCTGAAACCTGTCCACAGTGTTCCTATCATCCAGTTCTAACAGTACTGGGGAAAAAATCACTTACAGAGTGCTTCAAACATGATTTAGAGCTTGTTTATGAAAAAGTGTTTATTTCTGTATTTCAACATGATTTGGAGCTTGTTTATGAAAAAGTGTTTATTTCTGTATTTCAACATGATTTAGAGCTTGTTTTTGGAAAAGTGTTTATTTCTGTATTTCAACATGATTTGGTTCTTGTTTTTGGAAAAGTGTTTATTTCTGTATTCCAATATTGCAACTTGCTGAAACCTGTCCACAGTGTTCCTATCATCCAGTTCTAACAGAACTTGGAAAAAAATCACTTACAGAGTGCTTCAAACATGATTTCGAGCTTGTTCATGAAAAAGTGTTTATTTCTGTATTTCACCATGATTTGGAGCTTGTTTTTGGAAAAGTGTTCATTTCTGTATTTCAACAGGATTTGGAGCTTGTTTTTGGAAAAGTGTTTATTTCTGTATTCCAATATTGCAACTTGCTGAAAACTGTCCACAGTGTTCCTATCATCCAGTTCTAACAGTACTGGGGAAAAAATAACTTACAGAGTGCTTCAAACATGATTTAGAGCTTGTTTATGAAAAAGTGTTTATTTCTGTATTTCACCATGATTTGGAGCTTGTTTTTGGAAAAGTGTTAATTTCTGTATTTCATCATGATTTAGAGCTTGTTTTTGGAAAAGTGTTTATTTCTGTATTCCAATATTGCAGCTTGCTGAAAACTGTCCACAGTGTTCCTATCATCCAGTTCTAACAGTACTGGGGAAAAAATCACTTACAGAGTGCTTCAAACATGATTTAGAGCTTGTTTATGAAAAAGTGTTTATTTCTGTATTTCAACATGATTTGGAGCTTGTTTATGAAAAAGTGTTTATTTCTGTATTTCACCATGATTTGTAGCTTGTTTTTGGAAAAGTGTTAATTCCTCTATTTCACCATGATTTGGAGCTTGTTTTTGGAAAAGTGTTCATTTCTGTATTTCAACATGATTTGGAGCTTGTTTTTGGAAAAGTGTTTATTTCTGTATTCCAATATTACAACTTGCTGAAAACTGTCCACAGTGTTCCTAACATCCAGTTCTAACAGTACTGGGGAAAAAATCACTTACAGAGTGCTTCAAACATGATTTAGAGCTTGTTTATGAAAAAGTGTTTATTTCTGTATTTCAACATGATTTGGAGCTTGTTTATGAAAAAGTGTTTATTTCTGTATTCCAATTTTGCAACTTGCTGAAAACTGTCCACAGTGTTCCTATCATCCAGTTCTAACAGTACTGGGAAAAAATCACTTACAGAGTGCTGAAAACATGATTTAGAGCTTGTTTATGAAAAAGTGTTTTTTCTGTATTTCAACATGATTTGGAGCTTGTTCATGAAAATGTGTTTATTTCTGTATTCCAATATTGCAACTTGCTGAACACTGTCCACAGTGTTCCTATCATCCAGTTCTAACAGTACTGGGGAAAAAATCACTTACAGAGTGCTTCAAACATGATTTAGAGCTTGTTTATGAAAAAGTGTTTATTTCTGTATTTCAACATGATTTAGAGCTTGTTTTTGGAAAAATGTTTATTTCTGTATTTCAACATGATTTAGAGCTTGTTTTTGGAAAAGTGTTTATTTCTGTATTCCAATATTGCAACTTGCTGAAAACTGTCCACAGTGTTCCTATCATCCAGTTCTAACAGTACTGGGGGAAAAAATCACTTACAGAGTGCTGAAAACATGATTTAGAGCTTGTTTATGAAAAAGTGTTTATTTCTGTATTTCAACATGATTTGGAGCTTGTTTATGAAAAAGTGTTTATTTCTGTATTTTACCATGATTTGGAGCTTGTTTTTGGAAAAGTGTTCATTTCTGTATTTCAACATGATTTGGAGCTTGTTTTTGGAAAAGTGTTTATTTCTGTATTCCAATATTGCAACTTGCTGAAAACTGTCCACAGTGTTCCTATCATCCAGTTCTAACAGTACTGGGGAAAAAATCACTTACAGAGTGCTTCAAACATGATTTAGAGCTTGTTTATGGAAAAGTGTTTATTTCTGTATTTCAACATGATTTGGAGCTTGTTTATGAAAAAGTGTTTATTTCTGTATTTCACCATGATTTGTAGCTTGTTTTTGGAAAAGTGTTAATTCCTCTATTTCACCATGATTTGGAGCTTGTTTTTGGAAAAGTGTTCATTTCTGTATTTCAACATGATTTGGAGCTTGTTTTTGGAAAAGTGTTTATTTCTGTATTCCAATATTGCAACTTGCTGAAAACTGTCCACAGTGTTCCTATCATCCAGTTCTAACAGTACTGGGGAAAAAATCACTTACAGAGTGCTGAAAACATGATTTAGAGCTTGTTTATGGAAAAGTGTTTATTTCTGTATTTTACCATGATTTGGAGCTTGTTTTTGGAAAAGTGTTCATTTCTGTATTTCAACATGATTTGGAGCTTGTTTTTGGAAAAGTGTTTATTTCTGTATTCCAATATTGCAACTTGCTGAAAACTGTCCACAGTGTTCCTATCATCCAGTTCTAACAGTACTGGGGAAAAAATCACTTACAGAGTGCTTCAAACATGATTTAGAGCTTGTTTATGGAAAAGTGTTTATTTCTGTATTTCAACATGATTTGGAGCTTGTTTATGAAAAAGTGTTTATTTCTGTATTTCACCATGATTTGTAGCTTGTTTTTGGAAAAGTGTTAATTCCTCTATTTCACCATGATTTGGAGCTTGTTTTTGGAAAAGTGTTCATTTCTGTATTTCAACATGATTTGGAGCTTGTTTTTGGAAAAGTGTTTATTTCTGTATTCCAATATTGCAACTTGCTGAAAACTGTCCACAGTGTTCCTATCATCCAGTTCTAACAGTACTGGGGAAAAAATAACTTACAGAGTGCTTCAAACATGATTTAGAGCTTGTTTATGAAAAAGTGTTTATTTCTGTATTTCAACATGATTTGGAGCTTGTTTATGAAAAAGTGTTTATTTCTGTATTTCAACATGATTTAGAGCTTGTTTATGAAAAAGTGTTTTTTCTGTATTTCAACATGATTTAGAGCTTGTTTATGAAAAAGTGTTTTTTCTGTATTTCAACATGATTTGGAGCTTGTTTATGAAAAAGTGTTTATTTCTGTATTTCACCATGATTTGGAGCTTGTTTTTGGAAAAGTGTTCATTTCTCTATTTCACCATGATTTGGAGCTTGTTTTTGGAAAAGTGTTCATTTCTGTATTCCAATATTGCAACTTGCTGAAAACTGTCCACAGTGTTCCTATCATCCAGTTCTAACAGTACTGGGGAAAAAATCACTTACAGAGTGCTTCAAACATGATTTAGAGCTTGTTTATGAAAAAGTGTTTATTTCTGTATTTCAACATGATTTGGAGCTTGTTTATGAAAAAGTGTTTATTTCTGTATTTCAACATGATTTAGAGCTTGTTTTTGGAAAAGTGTTTATTTCTGTATTTCAACATGATTTGGTTCTTGTTTTTGGAAAGTGTTTATTTCTGTATTCCAATATTGCAACTTGCTGAAACCTGTCCACAGTGTTCCTATCATCCAGTTCTAACAGAACTTGGAAAAAAATCACTTACAGAGTGCTTCAAACATGATTTCGAGCTTGTTCATGAAAAAGTGTTTATTTCTGTATTTCACCATGATTTGGAGCTTGTTCTTGGAAAAGTGTTCATTTCTGTATTTCAACATGATTTGGAGCTTGTTTTTGGAAAAGTGTTTATTTCTGTATTCCAATATTGCAACTTGCTGAAAACTGTCCACAGTGTTCCTATCATCCAGTTCTAACAGTACTGGGGAAAAAATCACTTACAGAGTGCTTCAAACATGATTTAGAGCTTGTTTATGGAAAAGTGTTTATTTCTGTATTTCAACATGATTTGGAGCTTGTTTATGAAAAAGTGTTTATTTCTGTATTTCACCATGATTTGTAGCTTGTTTTTGGAAAAGTGTTAATTCCTCTATTTCACCATGATTTGGTGCTTGTTTTTGGAAAAGTGTTCATTTCTGTATTTCAACATGATTTGGAGCTTGTTTTTGGAAAAGTGTTTATTTCTGTATTCCAATATTGCAACTTGCTGAAAACTGTCCACAGTGTTCCTATCATCCAGTTCTAACAGTACTGGGGAAAAAATAACTTACAGAGTGCTTCAAACATGATTTAGAGCTTGTTTATGAAAAAGTGTTTATTTCTGTATTTCAACATGATTTGGAGCTTGTTTATGAAAAAGTGTTTATTTCTGTATTTCAACATGATTTAGAGCTTGTTTATGAAAAAGTGTTTTTTCTGTATTTCAACATGATTTAGAGCTTGTTTATGAAAAAGTGTTTTTTCTGTATTTCAACATGATTTAGAGCTTGTTTATGAAAAAGTGTTTTTTCTGTATTTCAACATGATTTGGAGCTTGTTTATGAAAAAGTGTTTATTTCTGTATTTCACCATGATTTGGAGCTTGTTTTTGGAAAAGTGTTCATTTCTCTATTTCACCATGATTTGGAGCTTGTTTTTGGAAAAGTGTTCATTTCTGTATTCCAATATTGCAACTTGCTGAAAACTGTCCACAGTGTTCCTATCATCCAGTTCTAACAGTACTGGGGAAAAAATCACTTACAGAGTGCTTCAAACATGATTTAGAGCTTGTTTATGAAAAAGTGTTTATTTCTGTATTTCAACATGATTTGGAGCTTGTTTATGAAAAAGTGTTTATTTCTGTATTTCAACATGATTTAGAGCTTGTTTTTGGAAAAGTGTTTATTTCTGTATTTCAACATGATTTGGTTCTTGTTTTTGGAAAAGTGTTTATTTCTGTATTCCAATATTGCAACTTGCTGAAACCTGTCCACAGTGTTCCTATCATCCAGTTCTAACAGAACTTGGAAAAAAATCACTTACAGAGTGCTTCAAACATGATTTCGAGCTTGTTCATGAAAAAGTGTTTATTTCTGTATTTCACCATGATTTGGAGCTTGTTCTTGGAAAAGTGTTCATTTCTGTATTTCAACATGATTTGGAGCTTGTTTTTGGAAAAGTGTTTATTTCTGTATTCCAATATTGCAACTTGCTGAAAACTGTCCACAGTGTTCCTATCATCCAGTTCTAACAGTACTGGGGAAAAAATCACTTACAGAGTGCTTCAAACATGATTTAGAGCTTGTTTATGGAAAAGTGTTTATTTCTGTATTTCAACATGATTTGGAGCTTGTTTATGAAAAAGTGTTTATTTCTGTATTTCACCATGATTTGTAGCTTGTTTTTGGAAAAGTGTTAATTCCTCTATTTCACCATGATTTGGTGCTTGTTTTTGGAAAAGTGTTCATTTCTGTATTTCAACATGATTTGGAGCTTGTTTTTGGAAAAGTGTTTATTTCTGTATTCCAATATTGCAACTTGCTGAAAACTGTCCACAGTGTTCCTATCATCCAGTTCTAACAGTACTGGGGAAAAAATAACTTACAGAGTGCTTCAAACATGATTTAGAGCTTGTTTATGAAAAAGTGTTTATTTCTGTATTTCAACATGATTTGGAGCTTGTTTATGAAAAAGTGTTTATTTCTGTATTTCAACATGATTTAGAGCTTGTTTATGAAAAAGTGTTTTTTCTGTATTTCAACATGATTTAGAGCTTGTTTATGAAAAAGTGTTTTTTCTGTATTTCAACATGATTTGGAGCTTGTTTATGAAAAAGTGTTTATTTCTGTATTTCACCATGATTTGTAGCTTGTTTTTGGAAAAGTGTTCATTTCTCTATTTCACCATGATTTGGAGCTTGTTTTTGGAAAAGTGTTCATTTCTGTATTCCAATATTGCAACTTGCTGAAAACTGTCCACAGTGTTCCTATCATCCAGTTCTAACAGTACTGGGGAAAAAATCACTTACAGAGTGCTTCAAACATGATTTAGAGCTTGTTTATGAAAAAGTGTTTATTTCTGTATTTCAACATGATTTGGAGCTTGTTTATGAAAAAGTGTTTATTTCTGTATTTCAACATGATTTGGATCTTGTTTTTGGAAAAGTGTTTATTTCTGTATTCCAATATTGCAACTTGCTGAAACCTGTCCACAGTGTTCCTATCATCCAGTTCTAACAGAACTTGGAAAAAAATCACTTACAGAGTGCTTCAAACATGATTTCGAGCTTGTTCATGAAAAAGTGTTTATTTCTGTATTTCACCATGATTTGGAGCTTGTTTTTGGAAAAGTGTTAATTTCTGTATTTCATCACGATTTAGAGCTTGTTTTTGGAAAAGTGTTTATTTCTGTATTCCAATATTGCAACTTGCTGAAAACTGTCCACAGTGTTCCTATCATCCAGTTCTAACAGTACTGGGGAAAAAAATCACTTACAGAGTGCTTCAAACATGATTTAGAGCTTGTTTATGGAAAAGTGTTTATTTCTGTATTTCAACATGATTTGGAGCTTGTTTATGGAAAAGTGTTTATTTCTGTATTTCAACATGATTTGGAGCTTGTTTATGAAAAATTGTTTATTTCTGTATTTCAACATGATTTAGAGCTTGTTTTTGGAAAAGTGTTAATTTCTGTATTTCAACATGATTTAGAGCTTGTTTATGAAAAAGTGTTTTTTCTGTATTTCAACATGATTTGGAGCTTGTTTATGAAAAAGTGTTATTTCTGTATTTCACCATGATTTGTAGCTTGTTTTTGGAAAAGTGTTAATTTCTCTAGTTCACCATGATTTGGAGCTTGTTTTTGGAAAAGTGTTCATTTCTGTATTTCAACATGATTTGGAGCTTGTTTTTGGAAAAGTGTTTATTTCTGTATTCCAATATTGCAACTTGCTGAAAACTGTCCACAGTGTTCCTATGATCCAGTTCTAACAGTACTGGGGAAAAAAATCACTTACAGAGTGCTTCAAACATGATTTAGAGCTTGTTTATGAAAAAGTGTTTATTTCTGTATTTCAACATGATTTGGAGCTTGTTTATGAAAAAGTGTTTATTTCTGTATTTCACCATGATTTGGAGCTTATTTTTGGAAAAGTGTTAATTTCTGTATTTCATCATGATTTAGAGCTTGTTTTTGGAAAAGTGTTTATTTCTGTATTCCAATATTGCAACTTGCTGAAAACTGTCCACAGTGTTCCTATCATCCAGTTCTATCAGAACTGGGGAAAAAATCACTTACAGAGTGCTTCAAACATGATTTAGAGCTTGTTTATGAAAAAGTGTTTATTTCTGTTTTTCAACATGATTTGGAGCTTGTTTATGAAAAAGTTTTTATTTCTGTATTTCACCATGATTTGTAGCTTGTTTTTGGAAAAGTGTTAATTTCTCTATTTCACCATGATTTGGAGCTTGTTTTTTGAAAAGTGTTCATTTCTGTATTTCAACATGATTTGGAGCTTGTTTTTGGAAAAGTGTTTATTTCTGTATTCCAATATTGCAACTTGCTGAAAACTGTCCACAGTGTTCCTATCATCCAGTTCTAACAGTACTGGGGAAAAAATAACTTACAGAGTGCTTCAAACATGATTTAGAGCTTGTTTATGAAAAAGTGTTTATTTCTGTATTTCAACATGATTTGGAGCTTGTTTATGAAAAAGTGTTTATTTCTGTATTCCAATTTTGCAACTTGCTGAAAACTGTCCACAGTGTTCCTATCATCCAGTTCTAACAGAACTGGGAAAAAATCACTTACAGAGTGCTTCAAACATGATTTAGAGCTTGTTTATGAAAAAGTGTTTATTTCTGTATTTCAACATGATTTGGAGCTTGTTTATGAAAAAGTGTTTATTTCTGTATTTCACCATGATTTGTAGCTTGTTTTTGGAAAAGTGTTAATTCCTCTATTTCACCATGATTTGGAGATTATTTTTGGAAAAGTGTTAATTTCTGTATTTCATCATGATTTAGAGCTTGTTTTTGGAAAAGTGTTTATTTCTGTATTCCAATATTGCAACTTGCTGAAAACTGTCCACAGTGTTCCTATCATCCAGTTCTATCAGAACTGGGGAAAAAATCACTTACAGAGTGCTTCAAACATGATTTAGAGCTTGTTTATGAAAAAGTGTTTATTTCTGTATTTCAACATGATTTGGAGCTTGTTTATGAAAAAGTGTTTATTTCTGTATTTCACCATGATTTGGAGCTTATTTTTGGAAAAGTGTTAATTTCTGTATTTCATCATGATTTAGAGCTTGTTTTTGGAAAAGTGTTTATTTCTGTATTCCAATATTGCAACTTGCTGAAAACTGTCCACAGTGTTCCTATCATCCAGTTCTATCAGAACTGGGGAAAAAATCACTTACAGAGTGCTTCAAACATGATTTAGAGCTTGTTTATGAAAAAGTGTTTATTTCTGTTTTTCAACATGATTTGGAGCTTGTTTATGAAAAAGTTTTTATTTCTGTATTTCACCATGATTTGTAGCTTGTTTTTGGAAAAGTGTTAATTTCTCTATTTCACCATGATTTGGAGCTTGTTTTTTGAAAAGTGTTCATTTCTGTATTTCAACATGATTTGGAGCTTGTATTTGGAAAAGTGTTTATTTCTGTATTCCAATATTGCAACTTGCTGAAAACTGTCCACAGTGTTCCTATCATCCAGTTCTAACAGTACTGGGGAAAAAATAACTTACAGAGTGCTTCAAACATGATTTAGAGCTTGTTTATGAAAAAGTGTTTATTTCTGTATTTCAACATGATTTGGAGCTTGTTTATGAAAAAGTGTTTATTTCTGTATTCCAATTTTGCAACTTGCTGAAAACTGTCCACAGTGTTCCTATCATCCAGTTCTAACAGAACTGGGAAAAAATCACTTACAGAGTGCTTCAAACATGATTTAGAGCTTGTTTATGAAAAAGTGTTTATTTCTGTATTTCAACATGATTTGGAGCTTGTTTATGAAAAAGTGTTTATTTCTGTATTTCACCATGATTTGTAGCTTGTTTTTGGAAAAGTGTTAATTCCTCTATTTCACCATGATTTGGAGATTATTTTTGGAAAAGTGTTAATTTCTGTATTTCATCATGATTTAGAGCTTGTTTTTGGAAAAGTGTTTATTTCTGTATTCCAATATTGCAACTTGCTGAAAACTGTCCACAGTGTTCCTATCATCCAGTTCTATCAGAACTGGGGAAAAAATCACTTACAGAGTGCTTCAAACATGATTTAGAGCTTGTTTATGAAAAAGTGTTTATTTCTGTTTTTCAACATGATTTGGAGCTTGTTTATGAAAAAGTTTTTATTTCTGTATTTCACCATGATTTGTAGCTTGTTTTTGGAAAAGTGTTAATTTCTCTATTTCACCATGATTTGGAGCTTGTTTTTTGAAAAGTGTTCATTTCTGTATTTCAACATGATTTGGAGCTTGTTTTTGGAAAAGTGTTTATTTCTGTATTCCAATATTGCAACTTGCTGAAAACTGTCCACAGTGTTCCTATCATCCAGTTCTAACAGTACTGGGGAAAAAATAACTTACAGAGTGCTTCAAACATGATTTAGAGCTTGTTTATGAAAAAGTGTTTATTTCTGTATTTCACCATGATTTGGAGCTTGTTTTTGGAAAAGTGTTAATTTCTGTATTTCATCATGATTTAGAGCTTGTTTTTGGAAAAGTGTTTATTTCTGTATTCCAATATTGCAACTTGCTGAAAACTGTCCACAGTGTTCCTATCATCCAGTTCTAACAGTACTGGGGAAAAAATCACTTACAGAGTGCTTCAAACATGATTTAGAGCTTGTTTATGAAAAAGTGTTTATTTCTGTATTTCAACATGATTTGGAGCTTGTTTATGAAAAAGTGTTTATTTCTGTATTTCACCATGATTTGTAGCTTGTTTTTGGAAAAGTGTTAATTCCTCTATTTCACCATGATTTGGAGCTTGTTTTTGGAAAAGTGTTCATTTCTGTATTTCAACATGATTTGGAGCTTGTTTATGAAAAAGTGTTTATTTCTGTATTCCAATTTTGCAACTTGCTGAAAACTGTCCACAGTGTTCCTATCATCCAGTTCTAACAGTACTGGGAAAAAAATCACTTACAGAGTGCTGAAAACATGATTTAGAGCTTGTTTATGAAAAAGTGTTTTTTCTGTATTTCAACATGATTTGGAGCTTGTTCATGAAAATGTGTTTATTTCTGTATTCCAATATTGCAACTTGCTGAACACTGTCCACAGTGTTCCTATCATCCAGTTCTAACAGTACTGGGGAAAAAATCACTTACAGAGTGCTTCAAACATGATTTAGAGCTTGTTTATGAAAAAGTGTTTATTTCTGTATTTCAACATGATTTAGAGCTTGTTTTTGGAAAAATGTTTATTTCTGTATTTCAACATGATTTAGAGCTTGTTTTTGGAAAAGTGTTTATTTCTGTATTCCAATATTGCAACTTGCTGAAAACTGTCCAAAGTGTTCCTATCATCCAGTTCTAACAGTACTGGGGGAAAAAATCACTTACAGAGTGCTGAAAACATGATTTAGAGCTTGTTTATGAAAAAGTGTTTATTTCTGTATTTCAACATGATTTGGAGCTTGTTTATGAAAAAGTGTTTATTTCTGTATTTTACCATGATTTGGAGCTTGTTTTTGGAAAAGTGTTCATTTCTGTATTTCAACATGATTTGGAGCTTGTTTTTGGAAAAGTGTTTATTTCTGTATTCCAATATTGCAACTTGCTGAAAACTGTCCACAGTGTTCCTATGATCCAGTTCTAACAGTACTGGGGAAAAAAATCACTTACAGAGTGCTTCAAACATGATTTAGAGCTTGTTTATGAAAAAGTGTTTATTTCTGTATTTCAACATGATTTGGAGCTTGTTTATGAAAAAGTGTTTATTTCTGTATTTCACCATGATTTGGAGCTTATTTTTGGAAAAGTGTTAATTTCTGTATTTCATCATGATTTAGAGCTTGTTTTTGGAAAAGTGTTTATTTCTGTATTCCAATATTGCAACTTGCTGAAAACTGTCCACAGTGTTCCTATCATCCAGTTCTATCAGAACTGGGGAAAAAATCACTTACAGAGTGCTTCAAACATGATTTAGAGCTTGTTTATGAAAAAGTGTTTATTTCTGTTTTTCAACATGATTTGGAGCTTGTTTATGAAAAAGTTTTTATTTCTGTATTTCACCATGATTTGTAGCTTGTTTTTGGAAAAGTGTTAATTTCTCTATTTCACCATGATTTGGAGCTTGTTTTTTGAAAAGTGTTCATTTCTGTATTTCAACATGATTTGGAGCTTGTTTTTGGAAAAGTGTTTATTTCTGTATTCCAATATTGCAACTTGCTGAAAACTGTCCACAGTGTTCCTATCATCCAGTTCTAACAGTACTGGGGAAAAAATAACTTACAGAGTGCTTCAAACATGATTTAGAGCTTGTTTATGAAAAAGTGTTTATTTCTGTATTTCAACATGATTTGGAGCTTGTTTATGAAAAAGTGTTTATTTCTGTATTCCAATTTTGCAACTTGCTGAAAACTGTCCACAGTGTTCCTATCATCCAGTTCTAACAGAACTGGGAAAAAATCACTTACAGAGTGCTTCAAACATGATTTAGAGCTTGTTTATGAAAAAGTGTTTATTTCTGTATTTCAACATGATTTGGAGCTTGTTTATGAAAAAGTGTTTATTTCTGTATTTCACCATGATTTGTAGCTTGTTTTTGGAAAAGTGTTAATTCCTCTATTTCACCATGATTTGGAGATTATTTTTGGAAAAGTGTTAATTTCTGTATTTCAACATGATTTGGAGCTTGTTTATGAAAAAGTGTTTATTTCTGTATTTCAACATGATTTGGAGCTTGTTTATGAAAAAGTGTTTATTTCTGTATTTCACCATGATTTGGAGCTTATTTTTGGAAAAGTGTTAATTTCTGTATTTCATCATGATTTAGAGCTTGTTTTTGGAAAAGTGTTTATTTCTGTATTCCAATATTGCAACTTGCTGAAAACTGTCCACAGTGTTCCTATCATCCAGTTCTATCAGAACTGGGGAAAAAATCACTTACAGAGTGCTTCAAACATGATTTAGAGCTTGTTTATGAAAAAGTGTTTATTTCTGTTTTTCAACATGATTTGGAGCTTGTTTATGAAAAAGTTTTTATTTCTGTATTTCACCATGATTTGTAGCTTGTTTTTGGAAAAGTGTTAATTTCTCTATTTCACCATGATTTGGAGCTTGTTTTTTGAAAAGTGTTCATTTCTGTATTTCAACATGATTTGGAGCTTGTTTTTGGAAAAGTGTTTATTTCTGTATTCCAATATTGCAACTTGCTGAAAACTGTCCACAGTGTTCCTATCATCCAGTTCTAACAGTACTGGGGAAAAAATAACTTACAGAGTGCTTCAAACATGATTTAGAGCTTGTTTATGAAAAAGTGTTTATTTCTGTATTTCAACATGATTTGGAGCTTGTTTATGAAAAAGTGTTTATTTCTGTATTCCAATTTTGCAACTTGCTGAAAACTGTCCACAGTGTTCCTATCATCCAGTTCTAACAGAACTGGGAAAAAATCACTTACAGAGTGCTTCAAACATGATTTAGAGCTTGTTTATGAAAAAGTGTTTATTTCTGTATTTCAACATGATTTGGAGCTTGTTTATGAAAAAGTGTTTATTTCTGTATTTCACCATGATTTGTAGCTTGTTTTTGGAAAAGTGTTAATTCCTCTATTTCACCATGATTTGGAGATTATTTTTGGAAAAGTGTTAATTTCTGTATTTCATCATGATTTAGAGCTTGTTTTTGGAAAAGTGTTTATTTCTGTATTCCAATATTGCAACTTGCTGAAAACTGTCCACAGTGTTCCTATCATCCAGTTCTATCAGAACTGGGGAAAAAATCACTTACAGAGTGCTTCAAACATGATTTAGAGCTTGTTTATGAAAAAGTGTTTATTTCTGTATTTCAACATGATTTGGAGCTTGTTTATGAAAAAGTGTTTATTTCTGTATTTCACCATGATTTGGAGCTTATTTTTGGAAAAGTGTTAATTTCTGTATTTCATCATGATTTAGAGCTTGTTTTTGGAAAAGTGTTTATTTCTGTATTCCAATATTGCAACTTGCTGAAAACTGTCCACAGTGTTCCTATCATCCAGTTCTATCAGAACTGGGGAAAAAATCACTTACAGAGTGCTTCAAACATGATTTAGAGCTTGTTTATGAAAAAGTGTTTATTTCTGTTTTTCAACATGATTTGGAGCTTGTTTATGAAAAAGTTTTTATTTCTGTATTTCACCATGATTTGTAGCTTGTTTTTGGAAAAGTGTTAATTTCTCTATTTCACCATGATTTGGAGCTTGTTTTTTGAAAAGTGTTCATTTCTGTATTTCAACATGATTTGGAGCTTGTTTTTGGAAAAGTGTTTATTTCTGTATTCCAATATTGCAACTTGCTGAAAACTGTCCACAGTGTTCCTATCATCCAGTTCTAACAGTACTGGGGAAAAAATAACTTACAGAGTGCTTCAAACATGATTTAGAGCTTGTTTATGAAAAAGTGTTTATTTCTGTATTTCAACATGATTTGGAGCTTGTTTATGAAAAAGTGTTTATTTCTGTATTCCAATTTTGCAACTTGCTGAAAACTGTCCACAGTGTTCCTATCATCCAGTTCTAACAGAACTGGGAAAAAATCACTTACAGAGTGCTTCAAACATGATTTAGAGCTTGTTTATGAAAAAGTGTTTATTTCTGTATTTCAACATGATTTGGAGCTTGTTTATGAAAAAGTGTTTATTTCTGTATTTCACCATGATTTGTAGCTTGTTTTTGGAAAAGTGTTAATTCCTCTATTTCACCATGATTTGGAGATTATTTTTGGAAAAGTGTTAATTTCTGTATTTCATCATGATTTAGAGCTTGTTTTTGGAAAAGTGTTTATTTCTGTATTCCAATATTGCAACTTGCTGAAAACTGTCCACAGTGTTCCTATCATCCAGTTCTATCAGAACTGGGGAAAAAATCACTTACAGAGTGCTTCAAACATGATTTAGAGCTTGTTTATGAAAAAGTGTTTATTTCTGTTTTTCAACAGGATTTGGAGCTTGTTTATGAAAAAGTTTTTATTTCTGTATTTCACCATGATTTGTAGCTTGTTTTTGGAAAAGTGTTAATTTCTCTATTTCACCATGATTTGGAGCTTGTTTTTTGAAAAGTGTTCATTTCTGTATTTCAACATGATTTGGAGCTTGTTTTTGGAAAAGTGTTTATTTCTGTATTCCAATATTGCAACTTGCTGAAAACTGTCCACAGTGTTCCTATCATCCAGTTCTAACAGTACTGGGGAAAAAATAACTTACAGAGTGCTTCAAACATGATTTAGAGCTTGTTTATGAAAAAGTGTTTATTTCTGTATTTCAACATGATTTGGAGCTTGTTTATGAAAAAGTGTTTATTTCTGTATTCCAATTTTGCAACTTGCTGAAAACTGTCCACAGTGTTCCTATCATCCAGTTCTAACAGAACTGGGAAAAAATCACTTACAGAGTGCTTCAAACATGATTTAGAGCTTGTTTATGAAAAAGTGTTTATTTCTGTATTTCAACATGATTTGGAGCTTGTTTATGAAAAAGTGTTTATTTCTGTATTTCACCATGATTTGTAGCTTGTTTTTGGAAAAGTGTTAATTCCTCTATTTCACCATGATTTGGAGATTATTTTTGGAAAAGTGTTAATTTCTGTATTTCATCATGATTTAGAGCTTGTTTTTGGAAAAGTGTTTATTTCTGTATTCCAATATTGCAACTTGCTGAAAACTGTCCACAGTGTTCCTATCATCCAGTTCTATCAGAACTGGGGAAAAAATCACTTACAGAGTGCTTCAAACATGATTTAGAGCTTGTTTATGAAAAAGTGTTTATTTCTGTTTTTCAACATGATTTGGAGCTTGTTTATGAAAAAGTTTTTATTTCTGTATTTCACCATGATTTGTAGCTTGTTTTTGGAAAAGTGTTAATTTCTCTATTTCACCATGATTTGGAGCTTGTTTTTTGAAAAGTGTTCATTTCTGTATTTCAACATGATTTGGAGCTTGTTTTTGGAAAAGTGTTTATTTCTGTATTCCAATATTGCAACTTGCTGAAAACTGTCCACAGTGTTCCTATCATCCAGTTCTAACAGTACTGGGGAAAAAATAACTTACAGAGTGCTTCAAACATGATTTAGAGCTTGTTTATGAAAAAGTGTTTATTTCTGTATTTCAACATGATTTGGAGCTTGTTTATGAAAAAGTGTTTATTTCTGTATTCCAATTTTGCAACTTGCTGAAAACTGTCCACAGTGTTCCTATCATCCAGTTCTAACAGAACTGGGAAAAAATCACTTACAGAGTGCTTCAAACATGATTTAGAGCTTGTTTATGAAAAAGTGTTTATTTCTGTATTTCAACATGATTTGGAGCTTGTTTATGAAAAAGTGTTTATTTCTGTATTTCACCATGATTTGTAGCTTGTTTTTGGAAAAGTGTTAATTCCTCTATTTCACCATGATTTGGAGATTATTTTTGGAAAAGTGTTTATTTCTGTATTTCAACATGATTTGGAGCTTGTTTATGAAAACGTTTTTATTTTCTGTATTTCACCATGATTTGTAGCTTGTTTTTGGAAAAGTGTTAATTTCTCTATTTCACCATGATTTGGAGCTTGTTTTTTGAAAAGTGTTCATATCTGTATTTCAACATGATTTGGAGCTTGTTTTTGGAAAAGTGTTTATTTCTGTATTCCAATATTGCAACTTGCTGAAAACTGTCCACAGTGTTCCTATCATCCAGTTCTAACAGTACTGGGGAAAAAATAACTTACAGAGTGCTTCAAACATGATTTAGAGCTTGTTTATGAAAAAGTGTTTATTTCTGTATTTCACCATGATTTGGAGCTTGTTTTTGGAAAAGTGTTAATTTCTGTATTTCATCATGATTTAGAGCTTGTTTTTGGAAAAGTGTTTATTTCTGTATTCCAATATTGCAACTTGCTGAAAACTGTCCACAGTGTTCCTATCATCCAGTTCTAACAGTACTGGGGAAAAAATCACTTACAGAGTGCTTCAAACATGATTTAGAGCTTGTTTATGAAAAAGTGTTTATTTCTGTATTTCAACATGATTTGGAGCTTGTTTATGAAAAAGTGTTTATTTCTGTATTTCACCATGATTTGTAGCTTGTTTTTGGAAAAGTGTTAATTCCTCTATTTCACCATGATTTGGAGCTTGTTTTTGGAAAAGTGTTCATTTCTGTATTTCAACATGATTTGGAGCTTGTTTTTGGAAAAGTGTTTATTTCTGTATTCCAATATTACAACTTGCTGAAAACTGTCCACAGTGTTCCTAACATCCAGTTCTAACAGTACTGGGGAAAAAATCACTTACAGAGTGCTTCAAACATGATTTAGAGCTTGTTTATGAAAAAGTGTTTATTTCTGTATTTCAACATGATTTGGAGCTTGTTTATGAAAAAGTGTTTATTTCTGTATTCCAATTTTGCAACTTGCTGAAAACTGTCCACAGTGTTCCTATCATCCAGTTCTAACAGTACTGGGAAAAAAATCACTTACAGAGTGCTGAAAACATGATTTAGAGCTTGTTTATGAAAAAGTGTTTTTTCTGTATTTCAACATGATTTGGAGCTTGTTCATGAAAATGTGTTTATTTCTGTATTCCAATATTGCAACTTGCTGAACACTGTCCACAGTGTTCCTATCATCCAGTTCTAACAGTACTGGGGAAAAAATCACTTACAGAGTGCTTCAAACATGATTTAGAGCTTGTTTATGAAAAAGTGTTTATTTCTGTATTTCAACATGATTTAGAGCTTGTTTTTGGAAAAATGTTTATTTCTGTATTTCAACATGATTTAGAGCTTGTTTTTGGAAAAGTGTTTATTTCTGTATTCCAATATTGCAACTTGCTGAAAACTGTCCACAGTGTTCCTATCATCCAGTTCTAACAGTACTGGGGGAAAAAATCACTTACAGAGTGCTGAAAACATGATTTAGAGCTTGTTTATGAAAAAGTGTTTATTTCTGTATTTCAACATGATTTGGAGCTTGTTTATGAAAAAGTGTTTATTTCTGTATTTTACCATGATTTGGAGCTTGTTTTTGGAAAAGTGTTCATTTCTGTATTTCAACATGATTTGGAGCTTGTTTTTGGAAAAGTGTTTATTTCTGTATTCCAATATTGCAACTTGCTGAAAACTGTCCACAGTGTTCCTATCATCCAGTTCTAACAGTACTGGGGAAAAAATCACTTACAGAGTGCTTCAAACATGATTTAGAGCTTGTTTATGGAAAAGTGTTTATTTCTGTATTTCAACATGATTTGGAGCTTGTTTATGAAAAAGTGTTTATTTCTGTATTTCACCATGATTTGTAGCTTGTTTTTGGAAAAGTGTTAATTCCTCTATTTCACCATGATTTGGAGCTTGTTTTTGGAAAAGTGTTCATTTCTGTATTTCAACATGATTTGGAGCTTGTTTTTGGAAAAGTGTTTATTTCTGTATTCCAATATTGCAACTTGCTGAAAACTGTCCACAGTGTTCCTATCATCCAGTTCTAACAGTACTGGGGAAAAAATCACTTACAGAGTGCTGAAAACATGATTTAGAGCTTGTTTATGGAAAAGTGTTTATTTCTGTATTTTACCATGATTTGGAGCTTGTTTTTGGAAAAGTGTTCATTTCTGTATTTCAACATGATTTGGAGCTTGTTTTTGGAAAAGTGTTTATTTCTGTATTCCAATATTGCAACTTGCTGAAAACTGTCCACAGTGTTCCTATCATCCAGTTCTAACAGTACTGGGGAAAAAATCACTTACAGAGTGCTTCAAACATGATTTAGAGCTTGTTTATGGAAAAGTGTTTATTTCTGTATTTCAACATGATTTGGAGCTTGTTTATGAAAAAGTGTTTATTTCTGTATTTCACCATGATTTGTAGCTTGTTTTTGGAAAAGTGTTAATTCCTCTATTTCACCATGATTTGGAGCTTGTTTTTGGAAAAGTGTTCATTTCTGTATTTCAACATGATTTGGAGCTTGTTTTTGGAAAAGTGTTTATTTCTGTATTCCAATATTGCAACTTGCTGAAAACTGTCCACAGTGTTCCTATCATCCAGTTCTAACAGTACTGGGGAAAAAATAACTTACAGAGTGCTTCAAACATGATTTAGAGCTTGTTTATGAAAAAGTGTTTATTTCTGTATTTCAACATGATTTGGAGCTTGTTTATGAAAAAGTGTTTATTTCTGTATTTCAACATGATTTAGAGCTTGTTTATGAAAAAGTGTTTTTTCTGTATTTCTACATGATTTAGAGCTTGTTTATGAAAAAGTGTTTTTTCTGTATTTCAACATGATTTGGAGCTTGTTTATGAAAAAGTGTTTATTTCTGTATTTCACCATGATTTGGAGCTTGTTTTTGGAAAAGTGTTCATTTCTCTATTTCACCATGATTTGGAGCTTGTTTTTGGAAAAGTGTTCATTTCTGTATTCCAATATTGCAACTTGCTGAAAACTGTCCACAGTGTTCCTATCATCCAGTTCTAACAGTACTGGGGAAAAAATCACTTAAAGAGTGCTTCAAACATGATTTAGAGCTTGTTTATGAAAAAGTGTTTATTTCTGTATTTCAACATGATTTGGAGCTTGTTTATGAAAAAGTGTTTATTTCTGTATTTCAACATGATTTAGAGCTTGTTTTTGGAAAAGTGTTTATTTCTGTATTTCAACATGATTTGGTTCTTGTTT
Source organism: Salvelinus fontinalis (assembly GCF_029448725.1). Lineage (NCBI taxonomy): Eukaryota > Metazoa > Chordata > Actinopteri > Salmoniformes > Salmonidae > Salvelinus > Salvelinus fontinalis. Next base: position 548,349 of record NW_026600272.1, read on the forward strand.
TTGGAAAAGTGTTTATTTCTGTATTCCAATATTGCAACTTGCTGAAACCTGTCCACAGTGTTCCTATCATCCAGTTCTAACAGTACTGGGGAAAAAATCACTTACAGAGTGCTTCAAACATGATTTAGAGCTTGTTTATGGAAAAGTGTTTATTTCTGTATTTCAACATGATTTGGAGCTTGTTTATGAAAAAGTGTTTATTTCTGTATTTCACCATGATTTGTAGCTTGTTTTTGGAAAAGTGTTAATTCCTCTATTTCACCATGATTTGGTGCTTGTTTTTGGAAAAGTGTTCATTTCTGTATTTCAACATGATTTGGAGCTTGTTTTTGGAAAAGTGTTTATTTCTGTATTCCAATATTGCAACTTGCTGAAAACTGTCCACAGTGTTCCTATCATCCAGTTCTAACAGTACTGGGGAAAAAATAACTTACAGAGTGCTTCAAACATGATTTAGAGCTTGTTTATGAAAAAGTGTTTATTTCTGTATTTCAACATGATTTGGAGCTTGTTTATGAAAAAGTGTTAATTTCTGTATTTCACCATGATTTGGAGCTTGTTTTTGGAAAAGTGTTTATTTCTGTATTTCAACATGATTTAGAGCTTGTTTATGAAAAAGTGTTTTTTCTGTATTTCAACATGATTTAGAGCTTGTTTATGAAAAAGTGTTTTTTCTGTATTTCAACATGATTTGGAGCTTGTTTATGAAAAAAGTGTTTATTTCTGTATTTCACCATGATTTGGAGCTTGTTTTTGGAAAAGTGTTAATTTCTGTATTTCATCACGATTTAGAGCTTGTTTTTGGAAAAGTGTTTATTTCTGTATTCCAATATTGCAACTTGCTGAAAACTGTCCACAGTGTTCCTATCATCCAGTTCTAAAAGTACTGGGGGAAAAAATCACTTACAGAGTGCTTCAAACATGATTTAGAGCTTGTTTATGGAAAAGTGTTTATTTCTGTATTTCAACATGATTTGGAGCTTGTTTATGGAAAAGTGTTTATTTCTGTATTTCAACATGATTTGGAGCTTGTTTATGAAAAATTGTTTATTTCTGTATTTCAACATGATTTAGAGCTTGTTTTTGGAAAAGTGTTAATTTCTGTATTTCAACATGATTTAGAGCTTGTTTATGAAAAAATGTTTTATCTGTATTTCAACATGATTTGGAGCTTGTTTATGAAAAAGTGTTATTTCTGTATTTCAACATGATTTGTAGCTTGTTTTTGGAAAAGTGTTAATTTCTCTAGTTCACCATGATTTGGAGCTTGTTTTTGGAAAAGTGTTCATTTCTGTATTTCAACATGATTTGGAGCTTGTTTTTGGAAAAGTGTTTATTTCTGTATTCCAATATTGCAACTTGCTGAAAACTGTCCACAGTGTTCCTATCATCCAGTTCTAACAGTACTGGGGAAAAAAATCACTTACAGAGTGCTTCAAACATGATTTAGAGCTTGTTTATGAAAAAGTGTTTATTTCTGTATTTCAACATGATTTGGAGCTTGTTTATGAAAAAGTGTTTATTTCTGTATTTCACCATGATTTGGAGCTTATTTTTGGAAAAGTGTTAATTTCTGTATTTCATCATGATTTAGAGCTTGTTTTTGGAAAAGTGTTTATTTCTGTATTCCAATATTGCAACTTGCTGAAAACTGTCCACAGTGTTCCTATCATCCAGTTCTAACAGAACTGGGGAAAAAATCACTTACAGAGTGCTTCAAACATGATTTAGAGCTTGTTTATGAAAAAGTGTTTATTTCTGTATTTCAACATGATTTGGAGCTTGTTTATGAAAAAGTTTTTATTTCTGTATTTCACCATGATTTGTAGCTTGTTTTTGGAAAGGTGTTAATTTCTCTATTTCACCATGATTTGGAGCTTGTTTTTTGAAAAGTGTTCATTTCTGTATTTCAACATGATTTGGAGCTTGTTTTTGGAAAAGTGTTTATTTCTGTATTCCAATATTGCAACTTGCTGAAAACTGTCCACAGTGTTCCTATCATCCAGTTCTAACAGTACTGGGGAAAAAATAACTTACAGAGTGCTTCAAACATGATTTAGAGCTTGTTTATGAAAAAGTGTTTATTTCTGTATTTCAACATGATTTGGAGCTTGTTTATGAAAAAGTGTTTATTTCTGTATTTCAATTTTGCAACTTGCTGAAAACTGTCCACAGTGTTCCTATCATCCAGTTCTAACAGAACTGGGAAAAAATCACTTACAGAGTGCTTCAAACATGATTTAGAGCTTGTTTATGAAATAGTGTTTATTTCTGTATTTCAACATGATTTGGAGCTTGTTTATGAAAAAGTGTTTATTTCTGTATTTCACCATGATTTGTAGCTTGTTTTTGGAAAAGTGTTAATTCCTCTATTTCACCATGATTTGGAGCTTATTTTTGGAAAAGTGTTAATTTCTGTATTTCATCATGATTTAGAGCTTGTTTTTGGAAAAGTGTTTATTTCTGTATTCCAATATTGCAACTTGCTGAAAACTGTCCACAGTGTTCCTATCATCCAGTTCTAACAGAACTGGGGAAAAAATCACTTACAGAGTGCTTCAAACATGATTTAGAGCTTGTTTATGAAAAAGTGTTTATTTCTGTATTTCAACATGATTTGGAGCTTGTTTATGAAAAAGTTTTTTTTTTCTGTATTTCACCATGATTTGTAGCTTGTTTTTGGAAAAGTGTTAATTTCTCTATTTCAACATGATTTGGAGCTTGTTTATGAAAAAGTGTTTATTTCTGTATTTCACCATGATTTGGAGCTTGTTTTTGGAAAAGTGTTAATTCCTCTATTTCACCATGATTTGGAGCTTGTTTTTGGAAAAGTGTTCATTTCTGTATTTCAACATGATTTGGAGCTTGTTTTTGGAAAAGTGTTTATTTCTGTATTCCAATATTACAACTTGCTGAAAACTGTCCACAGTGTTCCTAACATCCAGTTCTAACAGTACTGGGGAAAAAATCACTTACAGAGTGCTTCAAACATGATTTAGAGCTTGTTTATGAAAAAGTGTTTATTTCTGTATTTCAACATGATTTGGAGCTTGTTTATGAAAAAGTGTTTATTTCTGTATTTCACCATGATTTGGAGCTTGTTTTTGGAAAAGTGTTAATTTCTGTATTTCATCATGATTTAGAGCTTGTTTTTGGAAAAGTGTTTATTTCTGTATTCCAATATTGCAACTTGCTGAAAACTGTCCACATCATCCAGTTCTAACAGTACTGGGAAAAAAATCACTTACAGAGTGCTGAAAACATGATTTAGAGCTTGTTTATGAAAAAGTGTTTTTTCTGTATTTCAACATGATTTGGAGCTTGTTTATGAAAAAGTGTTTATTTCTGTATTTCACCATGATTTGTAGCTTGTTTTTGGAAAAGTGTTAATTTCTCTATTTCACCATGATTTGGAGCTTGTTTTTGGAAAAGTGTTCATTTCTGTATTTCAACATGATTTGGAGCTTGTTTTTGGAAAAGTGTTTATTTCTGTATTCCAATATTGCAACTTGCTGAAAACTGTCCACAGTGTTCCTATCATCCAGTTCTAACAGTACTGGGGAAAAAATCACTTACAGAGTGCTTAAAACATGATTTAGAGCTTGTTTATGAAAAAGTGTTTATTTCTGTATTTCAACATGATTTAGAGCTTGTTTTTGGAAAAGTGTTAATTTCTGTATTTCAACAAGATTTAGAGCTTGTTTTTGGAAAAGTGTTTATTTCTGTATTCCAATATTGCAACTTGCTGAAAACTGTCCACAGTGTTCCTATCATCCAGTTCTAACAGTACTGGGGGAAAAAATCACTTACAGAGTGCTTCAAACATGATTTAGAGCTTGTTTATGAAAAAGTGTTTATTTCTGTATTTCAACATGATTTGGAGCTTGTTTATGGAAAAGTGTTTATTTCTGTATTTCAACATGATTTGGTGCTTGTTTATGAAAAAGTGTTTATTTCTGTATTTCAACATTATTTAGAGCTTGTTTTTGGAAAAGTGTGTATTTCTGTATTTCAACATGATTTAGAGCTTGCGTTTGGAAAAGTGTTAATTTCTGTATTTCAACATGATTTGGAGCTTGTTTATGAAAATGTGTTTATTTCTGTATTTCACCATGATTTGGAGCTTGTTTTTGGAAAAGTGTTAATTTCTGTATTTCATCATGATTTAGAGCTTGTTTTTGGAAAAGTGTTTATTTCTGTATTCCAATATTGCAACTTGCTGAAAACTGTCCACAGTGTTCCTATCATCCAGTTCTAACAGTACTGGGAAAAAAAATCACTTACAGAGTGCTTCAAACATGATTTAGAGCTTGTTTATGGAAAAGTGTTTATTTCTGTATTTCAACATGATTTGGTGCTTGTTTATGAAAAAGTGTTTATTTCTGTATTTCAACATTATTTAGAGCTTGTTTTTGGAAAAGTGTGTATTTCTGTATTTCAACATGATTTGGAGCTTGTTTTTGGAAAAGTGTTTATTTCTGTATTCCAATATTGCAACTTGCTGAAACCTGTCCACAGTGTTCCTATCATCCAGTTCTAACAGAACTGGGGAAAAAATCACTTACAGATTGCTGAAAACATGATTTAGAGCTTGTTTATGGAAAAGTATTTATTTCTGTATTTCAACATGATTTGGTGCTTGTTTATGAAAAAGTGTTTATTTCTGTATTTCAACATTATTTAGAGCTTGTTTTTGGAAAAGTGTTTATTTCTGTATTTCAACATGATTTAGAGCTTGTTTTTGGAAAAGTGTTTATTTCTGTATTCCAATATTGCAACTTGCTGAAAACTGTCCACAGTGTTCCTATCATCCAGTTCTAACAGTACTGGGAAAAAAATCACTTAAAGAGTGATTCAAACATGATTTAGAGCTTGTTTATGAAAAAGTGTTTATTTCTGTATTTCAACATGATTTAGAGCTTGTTTTTGGAAAAGTGTTTATTTCTGTATTTCAACATGATTTAGAGCTTGTTTTTGGAAAAGTGTTTATTTCTGTATTCCAATATTGCAACTTGCTGAAAACTGTCCACAGTGTTCCTATCATCCAGTTCTAACAGTACTGGGGGGAAAAATCACTTACAGAGTGCTGAAAACATGATTTAGAGCTTGTTTATGAAAAAGTGTTTATTTCTGTATTTCAACATGATTTGGAGCTTGTTTATGAAAAAGTGTTTATTTCTGTATTTCACCATGATTTGGAGCTTGTTTTTGGAAAAGTGTTTATTTCTGTATTCCAATATTGCAACTTGCTGAAAACTGTCCACAGTGTTCCTATCATCCAGTTCTAACAGTACTGGGGAAAAAATCACTTACAGAGTGCTTCAAACATGATTTAGAGCTTGTTTATGGAAAAGTGTTTATTTCTGTATTTCAACATGATTTAGAGCTTGTTTTTGGAAAAGTGTATTTCTGTATTTAAACATGATTTAGAGCTTGTTTTTGGAAAAGTGTTAATTTCTGTATTTCAACATGATTTGGAGCTTGTTTTTGGAAAAGTGTTTATTTCTGTATTCCAATATTGCAACTTGCTGAAAACTGTCACAGTGTTCCTATCATCCAGTTCTAACAGTACTGGGAAAAAAATCACTTACAGTGCTTCAAACATTATTTAGAGCTTGTTTATGAAAAAGTGTTTATTTCTGTATTTCAACATGATTTGGAGCTTGTTTATGAAAAAGTGTTTATACCTGTATTTCAACATGATTTGGAGCTTGTTTTTGGAAAAGTGTTAATTTCTGTATTTCATCATGATTTAGAGCTTGTTTTTGGAAAAGTGTTTATTTCTGTATTCCAATATTGCAACTTGCTGAAAACTGTCCACAGTGTTCCTATCATCCAGTTCTAACAGTACTGGGGAAAAAATCACTTACAGAGTGCTTCAAACATAATTTAGAGCTTGTTTATGAAAAAGTGTTTATTTCTGTATTTCAACATGATTTAGAGCTTGTTTTTGGAAAAGTGTTTATTTCTGTATTTCAACATGATTTAGAGCTTGTTTTTGGAAAAGTGTTCATTTCTGTATTTCAACATGATTTGGAGCTTGTTTTTGGAAAAGTGTTTATTTCTGTATTCCAATATTGCAACTTGCTGAAAACTGTCCACAGTGTTCCTATCATGCAGTTCTAACAGTACTGGGGAAAAAATCACTTACAGAGTGCTTCAAACATGATTTAGAGCTTGTTTATGGAAAAGTGTTTATTTCTGTATTTCAATATTGCAACTTGCTGAAAACTGTCCACAGTGTTCCTATCATCCAGTTCTAACAGTACTGGGGGAAAAAATCACTTACAGAGTGCTTCAAACATGATTTAGAGCTTGTTTATGAAAAAGTGTTTATTTCTGTATTTCAACATGATTTGGAGCTTGTTTATGGAAAAGTGTTTATTTCTGTATTTCAACATGATTTGGTGCTTGTTTATGAAAAAGTGTTTATTTCTGTATTTCAACATTATTTAGAGCTTGTTTTTGGAAAAGTGTGTATTTCTGTATTTCAACATGATTTAGAGCTTGCGTTTGGAAAAGTGTTAATTTCTGTATTTCAACATGATTTGGAGCTTGTTTATGAAAATGTGTTTATTTCTGTATTTCACCATGATTTGGAGCTTGTTTTTGGAAAAGTGTTAATTTCTGTATTTCATCATGATTTAGAGCTTGTTTTTGGAAAAGTGTTTATTTCTGTATTCCAATATTGCAACTTGCTGAAAACTGTCCACAGTGTTCCTATCATCCAGTTCTAACAGTACTGGGAAAAAAAATCACTTACAGAGTGCTTCAAACATGATTTAGAGCTTGTTTATGGAAAAGTGTTTATTTCTGTATTTCAACATGATTTGGTGCTTGTTTATGAAAAAGTGTTTATTTCTGTATTTCAACATTATTTAGAGCTTGTTTTTGGAAAAGTGTGTATTTCTGTATTTCAACATGATTTGGAGCTTGTTTTTGGAAAAGTGTTTATTTCTGTATTCCAATATTGCAACTTGCTGAAACCTGTCCACAGTGTTCCTATCATCCAGTTCTAACAGAACTGGGGAAAAAATCACTTACAGATTGCTGAAAACATGATTTAGAGCTTGTTTATGGAAAAGTATTTATTTCTGTATTTCAACATGATTTGGTGCTTGTTTATGAAAAAGTGTTTATTTCTGTATTTCAACATTATTTAGAGCTTGTTTTTGGAAAAGTGTGTATTTCTGTATTTCAACATGATTTGGAGCTTGTTTTTGGAAAAGTGTTTATTTCTGTATTCCAATATTGCAACTTGCTGAAACCTGTCCACAGTGTTCCTATCATCCAGTTCTAACAGAACTGGGGGAAAAATCACTTACAGATTGCTGAAAACATGATTTGGAGCTTGTTTATGAAAAAGTGTTTATTTCTGTATTCCAATATTGCAACTTGCTGAAAACTGTCCACATCATCCAGTTCTAACAGTACTGGGAAAAAAATCACTTAAAGAGTGATTCAAACATGATTTAGAGCTTGTTTATGAAAAAGTGTTTATTTCTGTATTTCAACATGATTTAGAGCTTGTTTTTGGAAAAGTGTTTATTTCTGTATTTCAACATGATTTAGAGCTTGTTTTTGGAAAAGTGTTTATTTCTGTATTCCAATATTGCAACTTGCTGAAAACTGTCCACAGTGTTCCTATCATCCAGTTCTAACAGTACTGGGGGGAAAAATCACTTACAGAGTGCTGAAAACATGATTTAGAGCTTGTTTATGAAAAAGTGTTTATTTCTGTATTTCAACATGATTTGGAGCTTGTTTATGAAAAAGTGTTTATTTCTGTATTTCACCATGATTTGGAGCTTGTTTTTGGAAAAGTGTTTATTTCTGTATTCCAATATTGCAACTTGCTGAAAACTGTCCACAGTGTTCCTATCATCCAGTTCTAACAGTACTGGGGAAAAAATCACTTACAGAGTGCTTCAAACATGATTTAGAGCTTGTTTATGGAAAAGTGTTTATTTCTGTATTTCAACATGATTTAGAGCTTGTTTTTGGAAAAGTGTATTTCTGTATTTAAACATGATTTAGAGCTTGTTTTTGGAAAAGTGTTAATTTCTGTATTTCAACATGATTTGGAGCTTGTTTTTGGAAAAGTGTTTATTTCTGTATTCCAATATTGCAACTTGCTGAAAACTGTCACAGTGTTCCTATCATCCAGTTCTAACAGTACTGGGAAAAAAATCACTTACAGTGCTTCAAACATTATTTAGAGCTTGTTTATGAAAAAGTGTTTATTTCTGTATTTCAACATGATTTGGAGCTTGTTTATGAAAAAGTGTTTATACCTGTATTTCAACATGATTTGGAGCTTGTTTTTGGAAAAGTGTTAATTTCTGTATTTCATCATGATTTAGAGCTTGTTTTTGGAAAAGTGTTTATTTCTGTATTCCAATATTGCAACTTGCTGAAAACTGTCCACAGTGTTCCTATCATCCAGTTCTAACAGTACTGGGGAAAAAATCACTTACAGAGTGCTTCAAACATAATTTAGAGCTTGTTTATGAAAAAGTGTTTATTTCTGTATTTCAACATGATTTAGAGCTTGTTTTTGGAAAAGTGTTTATTTCTGTATTTCAACATGATTTAGAGCTTGTTTTTGGAAAAGTGTTCATTTCTGTATTTCAACATGATTTGGAGCTTGTTTTTGGAAAAGTGTTTATTTCTGTATTCCAATATTGCAACTTGCTGAAAACTGTCCACAGTGTTCCTATCATGCAGTTCTAACAGTACTGGGGAAAAAATCACTTACAGTGCTTCAAACATTATTTAGAGCTTGTTTATGAAAAAGTGTTTATTTCTGTATTTCAACATGATTTGGAGCTTGTTTATGAAAAAGTGTTTATACCTGTATTTCAACATGATTTGGAGCTTGTTTTTGGAAAAGTGTTAATTTCTGTATTTCATCATGATTTAGAGCTTGTTTTTGGAAAAGTGTTTATTTCTGTATTCCAATATTGCAACTTGCTGAAAACTGTCCACAGTGTTCCTATCATCCAGTTCTAACAGTACTGGGGAAAAAATCACTTACAGAGTGCTTCAAACATAATTTAGAGCTTGTTTATGAAAAAGTGTTTATTTCTGTATTTCAACATGATTTAGAGCTTGTTTTTGGAAAAGTGTTTATTTCTGTATTTCAACATGATTTAGAGCTTGTTTTTGGAAAAGTGTTCATTTCTGTATTTCAACATGATTTGGAGCTTGTTTTTGGAAAAGTGTTTATTTCTGTATTCCAATATTGCAACTTGCTGAAAACTGTCCACAGTGTTCCTATCATGCAGTTCTAACAGTACTGGGGAAAAAATCACTTACAGAGTGCTTCAAACATGATTTAGAGCTTGTTTATGGAAAAGTGTTTATTTCTGTATTTCAACATGATTTGGAGCTTTTTTATGAAAAAGTGTTTATTTCTGTATTTCAACATGATTTAGAGCTTGTTTATGAAAAAGTGTTTTTTCTGTATTTCAACATGATTTGGAGCTTGTTTATGAAAAAGTGTTTATTTCTGTATTTCACCATGATTTGGAGCTTGTTTTTGGAAAAGTGTTAATTTCTCTATTTCACCATGATTTGGAGCTTGTTTTTGGAAAAGTGTTCATTTCTGTATTCCAATATTGCAACTTGCTGAAAACTGTCCACAGTGTTCCTATCATCCAGTTCTAACAGTACTGGGAAAAAAATCACTTACAGAGTGCTTCAAACATGATTTAGAGCTTGTTTATGAAAAAGTGTTTATTTCTGTATTTCAACATGATTTGGAGCTTGTTTATGAAAAAGTGTTTATTTCTGTATTTCAACATGATTTAGAGCTTGTTTTTGGAAAAGTGTTTATTCTGTATTTCAACATGATTTGGAGCTTGTTTATGAAAAAGTGTTTATTTCTGTATTTCAACATGATTTAGAGCTTGTTTTTGGAAAAGTGTTTATTTCTGTATTTCAACATGATTTGGATCTTGTTTTTGGAAAAGTGTTTATTTCTGTATTCCAATATTGCAACTTGCTGAAACCTGTCCACAGTGTTCCTATCATCCAGTTCTAACAGAACTTGGAAAAAAATCACTTACAGAGTGCTTCAAACATGATTTCGAGCTTGTTCATGAAAAAGTGTTTATTTCTGTATTTCACCATGATTTGGAGCTTGTTTTTGGAAAAGTGTTAATTTCTGTATTTCATCACGATTTAGAGCTTGTTTTTGGAAAAGTGTTTATTTCTGTATTCCAATATTGCAACTTGCTGAAAACTGTCCACAGTGTTCCTATCATCCAGTTCTAACAGTACTGGGGAAAAAAATCACTTACAGAGTGCTTCAAACATGATTTAGAGCTTGTTTATGAAAAAGTGTTTATTTCTGTATTTCAACATGATTTGGAGCTTGTTTATGAAAAAGTGTTTATTTCTGTATTTCACCATGATTTGTAGCTTGTTTTTGGAAAAGTTTTAATTTCTCTATTTCACCATGATTTGGAGCTTGTTTTTTGAAAAGTGTTCATTTCTGTATTTCAACATGATTTGGAGCTTGTTTTTGGAAAAGTGTTTTTTTCTGTATTCCAATATTGCAACTTGCTGAAAACTGTCCACAGTGTTCCTATCATCCAGTTCTAACAGTACTGGGGAAAAAATAACTTACAGAGTGCTTCAAACATGATTTAGAGCTTGTTTATGAAAAAGTGTTTATTCTGTATTTCAACATGATTTGGAGCTTGTTTATGAAAAAGTGTTTATTTCTGTATTCCAATTTTGCAACTTGCTGAAAACTGTCCACAGTGTTCCTATCATCCAGTTCTAACAGAACTGGGGAAAAAATCACTTACAGAGTGCTTCAAACATGATTTAGAGCTTGTTTATGAAAAAGTGTTTATTTCTGTATTTCAACATGATTTAGAGCTTGTTTTTGGAAAAGTGTTTATTTCTGTATTTCAACATGATTTAGAGCTTGTTTTTGGAAAAGTGTTCATTTCTGTATTTCAACATGATTTGGAGCTTGTTTTTGGAAAAGTGTTTATTTCTGTATTCCAATATTGCAACTTGCTGAAAACTGTCCACAGTGTTCCTATCATGCAGTTCTAACAGTACTGGGGAAAAAATCACTTACAGAGTGCTTCAAACATGATTTAGAGCTTGTTTATGGAAAAGTGTTTATTTCTGTATTTCAACATGATTTGGAGCTTGTTTATGAAAAAGTGTTTATTTCTGTATTTCAACATGATTTAGAGCTTGTTTATGAAAAAGTGTTTTTTCTGTATTTCAACATGATTTGGAGCTTGTTTATGAAAAAGTGTTTATTTCTGTATTTCACCATGATTTGGAGCTTGTTTTTGGAAAAGTGTTAATTTCTCTATTTCACCATGATTTGGAGCTTGTTTTTGGAAAAGTGTTCATTTCTGTATTCCAATATTGCAACTTGCTGAAAACTGTCCACAGTGTTCCTATCATCCAGTTCTAACAGTACTGGGAAAAAAATCACTTACAGAGTGCTTCAAACATGATTTAGAGCTTGTTTATGAAAAAGTGTTTATTTCTGTATTGCAACATGATTTGGAGCTTGTTTATGAAAAAGTGTTTATTTCTGTATTTCAACATGATTTAGAGCTTGTTTTTGGAAAAGTGTTTATTCTGTATTTCAACATGATTTGGAGCTTGTTTATGAAAAAGTGTTTATTTCTGTATTTCAACATGATTTAGAGCTTGTTTTTGGAAAAGTGTTTATTTCTGTATTTCAACATGATTTGGATCTTGTTTTTGGAAAAGTGTTTATTTCTGTATTCCAATATTGCAACTTGCTGAAACCTGTCCACAGTGTTCCTATCATCCAGTTCTAACAGAACTTGGAAAAAAATCACTTACAGAGTGCTTCAAACATGATTTAGAGCTTGTTTATGAAAAAGTGTTTATTTCTGTATTTCAACATGATTTGGAGCTTGTTTATGAAAAAGTGTTTATTTCTGTATTTCACCATGATTTGGAGCTTGTTTTTGGAAAAGTGTTAATTTCTGTATTTCATCATGATTTAGAGCTTGTTTTTTTTAAAAGTGTTTATTTCTGTATTCCAATATTGCAACTTGCTGAAAACTGTCCACATCATCCAGTTCTAACAGTACTGGGAAAAAAATCACTTACAGAGTGCTGAAAACATGATTTAGAGCTTGTTTATGAAAAAGTGTTTTTTCTGTATTTCAACATGATTTGGAGCTTGTTTATGAAAAAGTGTTTATTTCTGTATTTCACCATGATTTGTAGCTTGTTTTTGGAAAAGTGTTAATTTCTCTATTTCACCATGATTTGGAGCTTGTTTTTGGAAAAGTGTTTATTTCTGTATTCCAATATTGCAACTTGCTGAAACCTGTCCACAGTGTTCCTATCATCCAGTTCTAACAGAACTTGGAAAAAAATCACTTACAGAGTGCTTCAAACATGATTTCGGGCTTGTTCATGAAAAAGTGTTTATTTCTGTATTTCACCATGATTTGGAGCTTGTTTTTGGAAAAGTGTTAATTTCTGTATTTCATCACGATTTAGAGCTTGTTTTTGGAAAAGTGTTTATTTCTGTATTCCAATATTGCAACTTGCTGAAAACTGTCCACAGTGTTCCTATCATCCAGTTCTAACAGTACTGGGGAAAAAAATCACTTACAGAGTGCTTCAAACATGATTTAGAGCTTGTTTATGAAAAAGTGTTTATTTCTGTATTTCAACATGATTTGGAGCTTGTTTATGAAAAAGTGTTTATTTCTGTATTTCACCATGAGTTGTAGCTTGTTTTTGGAAAAGTTTTAATTTCTCTATTTCACCATGATTTGGAGCTTGTTTTTTGAAAAGTGTTCATTTCTGTATTTCAACATGATTTGGAGCTTGTTTATGAAAAAGTGTTTATTTCTGTATTTCACCATGATTTGGAGCTTGTTTTTGGAAAAGTGTTAATTTCTGTATTTCATCATGATTTAGAGCTTGTTTTTGGAAAAGTGTTTATTTCTGTATTCCAATATTGCAACTTGCTGAAAACTGTCCACAGTGTTCCTATCATCCAGTTCTAACAGTACTGGGAAAAAAATCACTTACAGAGTGCTTCAAACATGATTTAGAGCTTGTTTATGGAAAAGTGTTTATTTCTGTATTTCAACATGATTTGGAGCTTGTTTTTGAAAAAGTGTTTATTTCTATATTTCAACATGATTTAGAGCTTGTTTTTGGAAAAGTGTATTTCTGTATTTCAACATGATTTAGAGCTTGTTTATGAAAAAGTGTTTATTTCTGTATTTCAACATGATTTGGAGCTTGTTTATGAAAAAGTGTTTATTTCTGTATTCCAATTTTGCAACTTGCTGAAAACTGTCCACAGTGTTCCTATCATCCAGTTCTAACAGAACTGGGGAAAAAATCACTTACAGAGTGCTTCAAACATGATTTAGAGCTTGTTTATGAAAAAGTGTTTATTTCTGTATTTCACCATGATTTGGAGCTTGTTTTTGGAAAAGTGTTAATTTCTGTATTTCATCATGATTTAGAGCGTGTTTTTGGAAAAGTGTTTATTTCTGTATTCCAATATTGCAACTTGCTGAAAACTGTCCACAGTGTTCCTATCATCCAGTTCTAACAGTACTGGGGAAAAAATCACTTACAGAGTGCTTCAAACATGAATTAGAGCTTGTTTATGAAAAAGTGTTTATTTCTGTATTTCAACATGATTTGGAGCTTGTTTATGAAAAAGTGTTTATTTCTGTATTTCACCATGATTTGTAGCTTGTTTTTGGAAAAGTGTTAATTCCTCTATTTCACCACGATTTGGAGCTTGTTTTTGGAAAAGTGTTCATTTCTGTATTTCAACATGATTTGGAGCTTGTTTTTGGAAAAGTGTTTATTTCTGTATTCCAATATTACAACTTGCTGAAAACTGTCCACAGTGTTCCTATCATCCAGTTCTAACAGTACTGGGGAAAAAATCACTTACAGAGTGCTTCAAACATGATTTAGAGCTTGTTTATGAAAAAGTGTTTATTTCTGTATTTCAACATGATTTGGAGCTTGTTTATGAAAAAGTGTTTATTTCTGTATTTCACCATGATTTGGAGCTTGTTTTTGGAAAAGTGTTAATTTCTGTATTTCATCATGATTTAGAGCTTGTTTTTGGAAAAGTGTTTATTTCTGTATTCCAATATTGCAACTTGCTGAAAACTGTCCACATCATCCAGTTCTAACAGTACTGGGGAAAAAATCACTTACAGAGTGCTGAAAACATGATTTAGAGCTTGTTTATGAAAAAGTGTTTTTTCTGTATTTCAACATGATTTGGAGCTTGTTTATGAAAAAGTGTTTATTTCTGTATTTCACCATGATTTGTAGCTTGTTTTTGGAAAAGTGTTAATTTCTCTATTTCACCATGATTTGGAGCTTGTTTTTGGAAAAGTGTTCATTTCTGTATTTCAACATGATTTGGAGCTTGTTTTTGGAAAAGTGTTTATTTCTGTATTCCAATATTGCAACTTGCTGAAAACTGTCCACAGTGTTCCTATCATCCAGTTCTAACAGTACTGGGGAAAAAATCACTTACAGAGTGCTTCAATCATGATTTAGAGCTTGTTTATGAAAAAGTGTTTCTTTCTGTATTTCAACATGATTTGGAGCTTGTTTATGAAAAAGTGTTTATTTCTGTATTTCACCATAATTTGGAGCTTGTTTTTGGAAAAGTGTTAATTTCTGTATTTCATCATGATTTAGAGCTTGTTTTTGGAAAAGTGTTTATTTCTGTATTCCAATATTGCAACTTGCTGAAAACTGTCCACATCATCCAGTTCTAACAGTACTGGGAAAAAAATCACTTACAGAGTGCTGAAAACATGATTTAGAGCTTGTTTATGAAAAAGTGTTTTTTCTGTATTTCAACATGATTTGGAGCTTGTTTATGAAAAAGTGTTTATTTCTGTATTTCACCATGATGTGTAGCTTGTTTTTGGAAAAGTGTTAATTTCTCTATTTCACCATGATTTGGAGCTTGTTTTTGGAAAAGTGTTCATTTCTGTATTTCAACATGATTTGGAGCTTGTTTTTGGAAAAGTGTTTATTTCTGTATTCCAATATTGCAACTTGCTGAAAACTGTCCACAGTGTTCCTATCATCCAGTTCTAACAGAACTGGGGAAAAAATCACTTACAGAGTGCTTCAAACATGATTTAGAGCTTATTTATGAAAAAGAAGTTATTTCTGTATTTCAACATGATTTGGAGCTTGTTTATGAAAAAGTTTTTATTTCTGTATTTCACCATGATTTGTAGCTTGTTTTTGGAAAAGTGTTAATTTCTCTATTTCACCATGATTTGGAGCTTGTTTTTTGAAAAGTGTTCATTTCTGTATTTCAACATGATTTGGAGCTTGTTTTTGGAAAAGTGTTTATTTCTGTATTCCAATATTGCAACTTGCTGAAACCTGTCCACAGTGTTCCTATCATCCAGTTCTAACAGTACTGGGGAAAAAATAACTTACAGAGTGCTTCAAACATGATTTAGAGCTTGTTTATGAAAAAGTGTTTATTTCTGTATTTCAACATGATTTGGAGCTTGTTTATGAAAAAGTGTTTATTTCTGTATTCCAATTTTGCAACTTGCTGAAAACTGTCCACAGTGTTCCTATCATCCAGTTCTAACAGAACTGGGGAAAAAATCACTTACAGAGTGTTTCAAACATGATTTAGAGCTTGTTTATGAAAAAGTGTTTATTTCTGTATTTCACCATGATTTGGAGCTTGTTTTTGGAAAAGTGTTAATTTCTGTATTTCATCATGATTTAGAGCGTGTTTTTGGAAAAGTGTTTATTTCTGTATTCCAATATTGCAACTTGCTGAAAACTGTCCACAGTGTTCCTATCATCCAGTTCTAACAGTACTGGGGAAAAAATAACTTACAGAGTGCTTCAAACATGATTTAGAGCTTGTTTATGAAAAAGTGTTTATTTCTGTATTTCAACATGATTTGGAGCTTGTTTATGAAAAAGTGTTTATTTCTGTATTTCACCATGATTTGTAGCTTGTTTTTGGAAAAGTGTTAATTCCTCTATTTCACCACGATTTGGAGCTTGTTTTTGGAAAAGTGTTCATTTCTGTATTTCAACATGATTTGGAGCTTGTTTTTGGAAAAGTGTTTATTTCTGTATTCCAATATTACAACTTGCTGAAAACTGTCCACAGTGTTCCTATCATCCAGTTCTAACAGTACTGGGGAAAAAATCACTTACAGAGTGCTTCAAACATGATTTAGAGCTTTTTTATGAAAAAGTGTTTATTTCTGTATTTCAACATGATTTGGAGCTTGTTTATGAAAAAGTGTTTATTTCTGTATTTCACCATGATTTGGAGCTTGTTTTTGGAAAAGTGTTAATTTCTGTATTTCATCATGATTTAGAGCTTGTTTTTGGAAAAGTGTTTATTTCTGTATTCCAATATTGCAACTTGCTGAAAACTGTCCACATCATCCAGTTCTAACAGTACTGGGAAAAAAATCACTTACAGAGTGCTGAAAACATGATTTAGAGCTTGTTTATGAAAAAGTGTTTTTTCTGTATTTCAACATGATTTGGAGCTTGTTTATGAAAAAGTGTTTATTTCTGTATTTCACCATGATGTGTAGCTTGTTTTTGGAAAAGTGTTAATTTCTCTATTTCACCATGATTTGGAGCTTGTTTTTGGAAAAGTGTTCATTTCTGTATTTCAACATGATTTGGAGCTTGTTTTTGGAAAAGTGTTTATTTCTGTATTCCAATATTGCAACTTGCTGAAAACTGTCCACAGTGTTCCTATCATCCAGTTCTAACAGTACTGGGGAAAAAATCACTTACAGAGTGCTTCAAACATGATTTAGAGCTTGTTTATGAAAAAGTGTTTATTTCTGTATTACAACATGATTTAGAGCTTGTTTTTGGAAAAGTGTTTATTTCTGTATTTCAACATGATTTAGAGCTTGTTTTTGGAAAAGTGTTTATTTCTGTATTCCAATATTGCAACTTGCTGAAAACTGTCCACAGTGTTCCTATCATCCAGTTCTAACAGTACTGGGGGAAAAAATCACTTACAGAGTGCTTCAAACATGATTTAGAGCTTGTTTATGAAAAAGTGTTTATTTCTGTATTTCAACATGATTTGGAGCTTGTTTATGAAAAAGTGTTTATTTCTGTATTTCACCATGATTTGGAGCTTGTTTTTGGAAAATTGTTAATTTCTGTATTTCATCATGATTTAGAGCTTGTTTTTGGAAAAGTGTTTATATCTGTATTCCAATATTGCAACTTGCTGAAAACTGTCCACAGTGTTCCTATCATCCAGTTCTAACAGTACTGGGAAAAAAATCACTTACAGAGTGCTTCAAACATGATTTAGAGCTTGTTTATGGAAAAGTGTTTATTTCTGTATTTCAACATGATTTGGTGCTTGTTTATGAAAAAGTGTTTATTTCTGTATTTCAACATTATTTAGAGCTTGTTTTTGGAAAAGTGTGTATTTCTGTATTTCAACATGAATTAGAGCTTGCGTTTGGAAAAGTGTTAATTTCTGTATTTCAACATGATTTGGAGCTTGTTTATGAAAAAGTGTTTATTTCTGTATTTCACCATGATTTGGAGCTTGATTTTGGAAAAGTGTTAATTTCTGTATTTCATCATGATTTAGAGCTTGTTTTTGGAAAAGTGTTTATTTCTGTATTCCAATATTTCAACTTGCTGAAAACTGTCCACAGTGTTCCTATCATCCAGTTCTAACAGTACTGGGAAAAAAATCACTTACAGAGTGCTTCAAACATGATTTAGAGCTTGTTTATGGAAAAGTGTTTATTTCTGTATTTCAACATGATTTGGTGCTTGTTTATGAAAAAGTGTTTATTTCTGTATTTCAACATTATTTAGAGCTTGTTTTTGGAAAAGTGTGTATTTCTGTATTTCAACATGATTTGGAGCTTGTTTTTGGAAAAGTGTTTATTTCTGTATTCCAATATTGCATCTTGCTGAAACCTGTCCACAGTGTTCCTATCATCCAGTTCTAACAGTACTGGGGAAAAAATCACTTACAGATTGCTGAAAACATGATTTAGAGCTTGTTTATGGAAAAGTGTTTATTTCTGTATTTCAACATGATTTGGTGCTTGTTTATGAAAAAGTGTTTATTTCTGTATTTCAACATTATTTAGAGCTTGTTTTTGGAAAAGTGTGTATTTCTGTATTTCAACATGATTTGGAGCTTGTTTTTGGAAAAGTGTTTATTTCTGTATTCCAATATTGCAACTTGCTGAAACCTGTCCACAGTGTTCCTATCATCCAGTTCTAACAGAACTGGGGAAAAAATCACTTACAGATTGCTGAAAACATGATTTGGAGCTTGTTTATGAAAAAGTGTTTATTTCTGTATTCCAATATTGCAACTTGCTGAAAACTGTCCACATCATCCAGTTCTAACAGTACTGGGAAAAAAATCACTTACAGAGTGCTGAAAACATGATTTAGAGCTTGTTTATGAAAAAGTGTTAATTTCTCTATTTCACCATGATTTGGAGCTTGTTTTTGGAAAAGTGTTCATTTCTGTATTTCAACATGATTTGGAGCTCGTTTTTTGGAAAAGTGTTTATTTCTGTATTCCAATATTGCAACTTGCTGAAAACTGTCCACAGTGTTCCTATCATCCAGTTCTAACAGTACTGGGGAAAAAATCACTTACAGAGTGCTTCAAACATGATTTAGAGCTTGTTTATGAAAAAGTGTTTATTTCTGTATTTCAACATGATTTAGAGCTTGTTTTTGGAAAAGTGTTTATTTCTGTATTTCACCATGATTTGGAGCTGGTTTTTGGAAAAGTGTTCATTTCTGTATTTCAACATGACTTGGAGCTTGTTTTTGGAAAAGTGTTTATTTCTGTATTCCAATATTGCAACTTGCTGAAAACTGTCCACAGTGTTCCTATCATCCAGTTCTAACAGTACTGGGGAAAAAATCACTTACAGAGTGCTTCAAACATGATTTAGAGCTTGTTTATGGAAAAGTGTTTATTTCTGTATTTCAACATGATTTGGAGCTTGTTTATGAAAAAGTGTTTATTTCTGTATTTCAACATGATTTAGAGCTTGTTTATGAAAAAGTGTTTTTTCTGTATTTCAACATGATTTGGAGCTTGTTTATGAAAAAGTGTTTATTTCTCTATTTCACCATGATTTGGAGCTTGTTTTTGGAAAAGTGTTAATTTCTCTATTTCACCATGATTTGGAGCTTGTTTTTGGAAAAGTGTTTATTTCTGTATTCCAATATTGCAACTTGCTGAAAACTGTCCACAGTGTTCCTATCATCCAGTTCTAACATTACTGGGAAAAAAATCACTTACAGAGTGCTTCAAACATGATTTAGAGCTTGTTTATGAAAAAGTGTTTATTTCTGTATTTCAACATGATTTGGAGCTTGTTTATGAAAAAGTGTTTATTTCTGTATTTCAACATGATTTAGAGCTTGTTTTTGGAAAAGTGTTTATTCTGTATTTCAACATGATTTGGAGCTTGTTTATGAAAAAGTGTTTATTTCTCTATTTCACCATGATTTGGAGCTTGTTTTTGGAAAAGTGTTAATTTCTCTATTTCACCATGATTTGGAGCTTGTTTTTGGAAAAGTGTTCATTTCTGTATTCCAATATTGCAACTTGCTGAAACCTGTCCACAGTGTTCCTATCATCCAGTTCTAACAGAACTTGGAAAAAAATCACTTACAGAGTGCTTCAAACATGATTTCGAGCTTGTTCATGAAAAAGTGTTTATTTCTGTATTTCACCATGATTTGGAGCTTGTTTTTGGAAAAGTGTTAATTTCTGTATTTCATCATGATTTAGAGCTTGTTTATGAAAAAGTGTTTATTTCTGTATTTCAACATGATTTGGAGCTTGTTTATGAAAAAGTGTTTATTTCTGTATTTCACCATGATTTGTAGCTTGTTTTTGGAAAAGTTTTAATTTCTCTATTTCACCATGATTTGGAGCTTGTTTTTTGAAAAGTGTTCATTTCTGTATTTCAACATGATTTGGAGCTTGTTTTTGGAAAAGTGTTTTTTTCTGTATTCCAATATTGCAACTTGCTGAAAACTGTCCACAGTGTTCCTATCATCCAGTTCTAACAGTACTGGGGAAAAAATAACTTACAGAGTGCTTCAAACATGATTTAGAGCTTGTTTATGAAAAAGTGTTTATTTCTGTATTTCAACATGATTTGGAGCTTGTTTATGAAAAAGTGTTTATTTCTGTATTCCAATTTTGCAACTTGCTGAAAACTGTCCACAGTGTTCCTATCATCCAGTTCTAACAGAACTGGGGAAAAAATCACTTACAGAGTGCTTCAAACATGATTTAGAGCTTGTTTATGAAAAAGTGTTTTTGCTGTATTTCAACATGATTTGGAGCTTGTTTATGAAAAAGTGTTTATTTCTGTATTTCACCATGATTTGGAGCTTGTTTTTGGAAAAGTGTTAATTTCTGTATTTCATCATGATTTAGAGCTTGTTTTTGGAAAAGTGTTTATTTCTGTATTCCAATATTGCAACTTGCTGAAAACTGTCCACAGTGTTCCTATCATCCAGTTCTAACAGTACTGGGAAAAAAATCACTTACAGAGTGCTTCAAACATGATTTAGAGCTTGTTTATGGAAAAGTGTTTATTTCTGTATTTCAACATGATTTGGAGCTTGTTTATGAAAAAGTGTTTATTTCTGTATTTCAACATGATTTAGAGCTTGTTTTTGGAAAAGTGTATTTCTGTATTTAAACATGATTTAGAGCTTGTTTTTGGAAAAGTGTTAATTTCTGTATTTCAACATGATTTGGAGCTTGTTTTTGGAAAAGTGTTTATTTCTGTATTCCAATATTGCAACTTGCTGAAAACTGTCACAGTGTTCCTATCATCCACTTTTAACAGTACTGGGGAAAAAATCACTTACAGTGCTTCAAACATTATTTAGAGCTTGTTTATGAAAAAGTGTTTATTTCTGTATTTCAACATGATTTGGAGCTTGTTTATGAAAAAGTGTTTATACCTGTATTTCAACATGATTTGGAGCTTGTTTTTGGAAAAGTGTTAATTTCTGTATTTCATCATGATTTAGAGCTTCTTTTTGGAAAAGTGTTTATTTCTGTATTCCAATATTGCAACTTGCTGAAAACTGTCCACAGTGTTCCTATCATCCAGTTCTAACAGTACTGGGGAAAAAATCACTTACAGAGTGCTTCAAACATGATTTAGAGCTTGTTTATGAAAAAGTGTTTATTTCTGTATTTCAACATGATTTAGAGCTTGTTTTTGGAAAAGTGTTCATTTCTGTATTTCAACATGATTTGGAGCTTCTTTTTGGAAAAGTGTTTATTTCTGTATTCCAATATTGCAACTTGCTGAAAACTGTCCACAGTGTTCCTATCATCCAGTTCTAACAGTACTGGGGAAAAAATCACTTACAGAGTGCTTCAAACATGATTTAGAGCTTGTTTATGGAAAAGTGTTTATTTCTGTATTTCAACATGATTTGGAGCTTGTTTATGAAAAAGTGTTTATTTCTGTATTTCAACATGATTTAGAGCTTGTTTATGAAAAAGTGTTTTTTCTGTATTTCAACATGATTTGGAGCTTGTTTATGAAAAAGTGTTTATTTCTGTATTTCACCATGATTTGGAGCTTGTTTTTGGAAAAGTGTTAATTTCTCTATTTCACCATGATTTGGAGCTTGTTTTTGGAAAAGTGTTCATTTCTGTATTCCAATATTGCAACTTGCTGAAAACTGTCCACAGTGTTCCTATCATCCAGTTCTAACAGTACTGGGAAAAAAATCACTTACAGAGTGCTTCAAACATGATTTAGAGCTTGTTTATGAAAAAGTGTTTATTTCTGTATTTCAACATGATTTGGAGCTTGTTTATGAAAAAGTGTTTATTTCTGTATTTCAACATGATTTAGAGCTTGTTTTTTGAAAAGTGTTCATTTCTGTACTTCAACATGATTTGGAGCTTGTTTTTGGAAAAGTGTTTTTTTCTGTATTCCAATATTGCAACTTGCTGAAAACTGTCCACAGTGTTCCTATCATCCAGTTCTAACAGTACTGGGGAAAAAATAACTTACAGAGTGCTTCAAACATGATTTAGAGCTTGTTTATGAAAAAGTGTTTATTTCTGTATTTCAACATGATTTGGAGCTTGTTTATGAAAAAGTGTTTATTTCTGTATTCCAATTTTGCAACTTGCTGAAAACTGTCCACAGTGTTCCTATCATCCAGTTCTAACAGAACTGGGGAAAAAATCACTTACAGAGTGCTTCAAACATGATTTAGAGCTTGTTTATGAAAAAGTGTTTATTTCTGTATTTCAACATGATTTGGAGCTTGTTTATGAAAAAGTGTTTATTTCTGTATTTCACCATGATTTGGAGCTTGTTTTTGGAAAAGTGTTAATTTCTGTATTTCATCATGATTTAGAGCTTGTTTTTGGAAAAGTGTTTATTTCTGTATTCCAATATTGCAACTTGCTGAAAACTGTCCACAGTGTTCCTATCATCCAGTTCTAACAGTACTGGGGAAAAAATCACTTACAGAGTGCTTCAAACATGATTTAGAGCTTGTTTATGGAAAAGTGTTTATTTCTGTATTTCAACATGATTTGGAGCTTGTTTATGAAAAAGTGTTTATTTCTGTATTTCAACATGATTTAGAGCTTGTTTTTGGAAAAGTGTATTTCTGTATTTAAACATGATTTAGAGCTTGTTTTTGGAAAAGTGTTAATTTCTGTATTTCAACATGATTTGGAGCTTGTTTTTGGAAAAGTGTTTATTTCTGTATTCCAATATTGCAACTTGCTGAAAACTGTCCACAGTGTTCCTATCATCCAGTTCTAACAGAACTGGGGAAAAAATCACTTACAGAGTGCTTCAAACATGATTTAGAGCTTGTTTATGAAAAAGTGTTTATTTCTGTATTTCAACATGATTTGGAGCTTGTTTATGAAAAAGTGTTTATTTCTGTATTTCACCATGATTTGGAGCTTGTTTTTGGAAAAGTGTTAATTTCTGTATTTCATCATGATTTAGAGCTTGTTTTTGGAAAAGTGTTTATTTCTGTATTCCAATATTGCAACTTGCTGAAAACTGTCCACAGTGTTCCTATCATCCAGTTCTAACAGTACTGGGAAAAAAATCACTTACAGAGTGCTTCAAACATGATTTAGAGCTTGTTTATGGAAAAGTGTTTATTTCTGTATTTCAACATGATTTGGAGCTTGTTTATGAAAAAGTGTTTATTTCTGTATTTCAACATGATTTAGAGCTTGTTTTTGGAAAAGTGTATTTCTGTATTTAAACATGATTTAGAGCTTTTTTTTGGAAAAGTGTTAATTTCTGTATTTCAACATGATTTGGAGCTTGTTTTTGGAAAAGTGTTTATTTCTGTATTCCAATATTGCAACTTGCTGAAAACTGTCACAGTGTTCCTATCATCCAGTTCTAACAGTACTGGGGAAAAAATCACTTACAGAGTGCTTCAAACATGATTTAGAGCTTGTTTATGAAAAAGTGTTTATTTCTGTATTTCAACATGATTTAGAGCTTGTTTTTGGAAAAGTGTTTATTTCTGTATTCCAATATTGCAACTTGCTGAAAACTGTCCACAGTGTTCCTATCATCCAGTTCTAACAGTACTGGGGGGAAAAATCACTTACAGAGTGCTTCAAACATGATTTAGAGCTTGTTTATGAAAAAGTGTTTATTTCTGTATTTCAACATGATTTGGAGCTTGTTTATGAAAAAGTGTTTATTTCTGTATTTCACCATGATTTGGAGCTTGTTTTTGGAAAAGTGTTCATTTCTGTATTTCAACATGATTTGGAGCTTGTTTTTGGAAAAGTGTTTATTTCTGTATTCCAATATTGCAACTTGCTGAAAACTGTCCACAGTGTTCCTATCATCCAGTTCTAACAGTACTGGGGAAAAAATCACTTACAGAGTGCTTCAAACATGATTTAGAGCTTGTTTATGGAAAAGTGTTTATTTCTGTATTTCAACATGATTTGGAGCTTGTTTATGAAAAAGTGTTTATTTCTGTATTTCAACATGATTTAGAGCTTGTTTATGAAAAAGTGTTTTTTCTGTATTTCAACATGATTTGGAGCTTGTTTTTGGAAAAGTGTTAATTTCTGTATTTCAACATGATTTGGAGCTTGTTTTTGGAAAAGTGTTTATTTCTGTATTCCAATATTGCAACTTGCTGAAAACTGTCCACAGTGTTCCTATCATCCAGTTCTAACAGAACTGGGGGAAAAATCACTTACAGAGTGCTTCAAACATGATTTAGAGCTTGTTTATGAAAAAGTGTTTATTTCTGTATTTCAACATGATTTGGAGCTTGTTTATGAAAAAGTGTTTATTTCTGTATTTCACCATGATTTGGAGCTTGTTTTTGGAAAAGTGTTAATTTCTGTATTTCATCATGATTTAGAGCTTGTTTTTGGAAAAGTGTTTATTTCTGTATTCCAATATTGCAACTTGCTGAAAACTGTCCACAGTGTTCCTATCATCCAGTTCTAACAGTACTGGGAAAAAAATCACTTACAGAGTGCTTCAAACATGATTTAGAGCTTGTTTATGGAAAAGTGTTTATTTCTGTATTTCAACATGATTTGGAGCTTGTTTATGAAAAAGTGTTTATTTCTGTATTTCAACATGATTTAGAGCTTGTTTTTGGAAAAGTGTATTTCTGTATTTAAACATGATTTAGAGCTTTTTTTTGGAAAAGTGTTAATTTCTGTATTTCAACATGATTTGGAGCTTGTTTTTGGAAAAGTGTTTATTTCTGTATTCCAATATTGCAACTTGCTGAAAACTGTCACAGTGTTCCTATCATCCAGTTCTAACAGTACTGGGGAAAAAATCACTTACAGTGCTTCAAACATTATTTAGAGCTTGTTTATGAAAAAGTGTTTATTTCTGTATTTCAACATGATTTGGAGCTTGTTTATGAAAAAGTGTTTATACCTGTATTTCAACATGATTTGGAGCTTGTTTTTGGAAAAGTGTTAATTTCTGTATTTCATCATGATTTAGAGCTTGTTTTTGGAAAAGTGTTTATTTCTGTATTCCAATATTGCAACTTGCTGAAAACTGTCCACAGTGTTCCTATCATCCAGTTCTAACAGTACTGGGGAAAAAATCACTTACAGAGTGCTTCAAACATGATTTAGAGCTTGTTTATGAAAAAGTGTTTATTTCTGTATTTCAACATGATTTAGAGCTTGTTTTTGGAAAAGTGTTTATTTCTGTATTCCAATATTGCAACTTGCTGAAAACTGTCCACAGTGTTCCCATCATCCAGTTCTAACAGTACTGGGGGGAAAAATCACTTACAGAGTGCTTCAAACATGATTTAGAGCTTGTTTATGAAAAAGTGTTTATTTCTGTATTTCAACATGATTTGGAGCTTGTTTATGAAAAAGTGTTTATTTCTGTATTTCACCATGATTTGGAGCTTGTTTTTGGAAAAGTGTTCATTTCTGTATTTCAACATGATTTGGAGCTTGTTTTTGGAAAAGTGTTTATTTCTGTATTCCAATATTGCAACTTGCTGAAAACTGTCCACAGTGTTCCTATCATCCAGTTCTAACAGTACTGGGGAAAAAATCACTTACAGAGTGCTTCAAACATGATTTAGAGCTTGTTTATGGAAAAGTGTTTATTTCTGTATTTCAACATGATTTGGAGCTTGTTTATGAAAAAGTGTTTATTTCTGTATTTCAACATGATTTAGATCTTGTTTATGAAAAAGTGTTTTTTCTGTATTTCAACATGATTTGGAGCTTGTTTATGAAAAAGTGTTTATTTCTGTATTTCACCATGATTTGGAGCTTGTTTTTGGAAAAGTGTTAATTTCTCTATTTCACCATGATTTGGAGCTTGTTTTTGGAAAAGTGTTCATTTCTGTATTCCAATATTGCAACTTGCTGAAAACTGTCCACAGTGTTCCTATCATCCAGTTCTAACAGTACTGGGAAAAAAATCACTTACAGAGTGCTTCAAACATGATTTAGAGCTTGTTTATGAAAAAGTGTTTATTTCTGTATTTCAACATGATTTGGAGCTTGTTTATGAAAAAGTGTTTATTTCTGTATTTCACCATGATTTGGAGCTTGTTTTTGGAAAAGTGTTAATTTCTGTATTTCATCATGATTTAGAGCTTGTTTTTGGAAAAGTGTTTATTTCTGTATTCCAATATTGCAACTTGCTGAAAACTGTCCACAGTGTTCCTATCATCCAGTTCTAACAGTACTGGGAAAAAAATCACTTACAGAGTGCTTCAAACATGATTTAGAGCTTGTTTATGGAAAAGTGTTTATTTCTGTATTTCAACATGATTTGGAGCTTGTTTATGAAAAAGTGTTTATTTCTGTATTTCAACATGATTTAGAGCTTGTTTATGAAAAAGTGTTTATTTCTGTATTTCAACATGATTTAGAGCTTGTTTTTGGAAAAGTGTATTTCTGTATTTAAACATGATTTAGAGCTTGTTTTTGGAAAAGTGTTAATTTCTGTATTTCAACATGATTTGGAGCTTGTTTTTGGAAAAGTGTTTATTTCTGTATTCCAATATTGCAACTTGCTGAAAACTGTCACAGTGTTCCTATCATCCAGTTCTAACAGTACTGGGAAAAAAATCCCTTACAGTGCTTCAAACATTATTTAGAGCTTGTTTATGAAAAAGTGTTTATTTCTGTATTTCAACATGATTTGGAGCTTGTTTATGAAAAAGTGTTTATTTCTGTATTTCAACATGATTTAGAGTTTGT
The DNA here is from genome assembly GCF_029448725.1 of Salvelinus fontinalis. Lineage (NCBI taxonomy): Eukaryota > Metazoa > Chordata > Actinopteri > Salmoniformes > Salmonidae > Salvelinus > Salvelinus fontinalis. Next base: position 575,161 of record NW_026600272.1, read on the forward strand.
TTTTGGAAAAGTGTTTATTCTGTATTTCAACATGATTTAGAGCTTGTTTTTGGAAAAGTGTTCATTTCTGTATTTCAACATGATTTGGAGCTTGTTTTTGGAAAAGTGTTTATTTCTGTATTCCAATATTGCAACTTGCTGAAAACTGTCCACAGTGTTCCTATCATCCAGGTCTAACAGTACTGGGGAAAAAATCACTTACAGAGTGCTTCAAACATGATTTAGAGCTTGTTTATGGAAAAGTGTTTATTTCTGTATTTCAACATGATTTGGAGCTTGTTTATGAAAAAGTGTTTATTTCTGTATTTCAACATGATTTAGAGCTTGTTTATGAAAAAGTGTTTTTTCTGTATTTCAACATGATTTGGAGCTAGTTTATGAAAAAGTGTTTATTTCTGTATTTCACCATGATTTGGAGCTTGTTTTTGGAAAAGTGTTAATTTCTCTATTTCACCATGATTTGGAGCTTGTTTTTGGAAAAGTGTTCATTTCTGTATTCCAATATTGCAACTTGCTGAAAACTGTCCACAGTGTTCCTATCATCCAGTTCTAACAGTACTGGGAAAAAAATCACTTACAGAGTGCTTCAAACATGATTTAGAGCTTGTTTATGAAAAAGTGTTTATTTCTGTATTTCAACATGATTTGGAGCTTGTTTATGAAAAAGTGTTTATTTCTGTATTTCACCATGATTTGGAGCTTGTTTTTGGAAAAGTGTTAATTTCTGTATTTCATCATGATTTAGAGCTTGTTTTTGGAAAAGTGTTTATTTCTGTATTCCAATATTGCAACTTGCTGAAAACTGTCCACAGTGTTCCTATCATCCAGTTCTAACAGTACTGGGAAAAAAATCACTTACAGAGTGCTTCAAACATGATTTAGAGCTTGTTTATGAAAAAGTGTTTATTTCTGTATTTCAACATGATTTGGAGCTTGTTTATGAAAAAGTGTTTATTTCTGTATTTCAACATGATTTAGAGCTTGTTTTTGGAAAAGTGTTTATTTCTGTATTTCAACATGATTTGGAGCTTGTTTATGAAAAAGTGTTTATTTCTGTATTTCACCATGATTTGGAGCTTGTTTTTGGAAAAGTGTTAATTTCTCTATTTCACCATGATTTGGAGCTTGTTTTTGGAAAAGTGTTCATTTCTGTATTCCAATATTGCAACTTGCTGAAACCTGTCCACAGTGTTCCTATCATCCAGTTCTAACAGTACTGGGGAAAAAAATCACTTACAGAGTGCTTCAAACATGATTTAGAGCTTGTTTATGAAAAAGTGTTTATTTCTGTATTTCAACATGATTTGGAGCTTGTTTATGAAAAAGTGTTCATTTCTGTATTTCACCATGATTTGTAGCTTGTTTTTGGAAAAGTTTTAATTTCTCTATTTCACCATGATTTGGAGCTTGTTTTTTGAAAAGTGTTCATTTCTGTATTTCAACATGATTTGGAGCTTGTTTTTGAAAAAGTGTTTTTTTCTGTATTCCAATATTGCAACTTGCTGAAAACTGTCCACAGTGTTCCTATCATCCAGTTCTAACAGTACTGGGGAAAAAATAACTTACAGAGTGCTTCAAACATGATTTAGAGCTTGTTTATGAAAAAGTGTTTATTTCTGTATTTCAACATGATTATGAGCTTGTTTATGAAAAAGTGTTTATTTCTGTATTCCAATTTTGCAACTTGCTGAAAACTGTCCACAGTGTTCCTATCATCCAGTTCTAACAGAACTGGGAAAAAAATCACTTACAGAGTGCTTCAAACATGATTTGGAGCTTGTTTATGAAAAAGTGTTTATTTCTGTATTTCACCATGATTTGGAGCTTGTTTATGAAAAAGTGTTAATTTCTGTATTTCATCATGATTTAGAGCTTGTTTTTGGAAAAGTGTTAATTTCTGTATTTCAACATGATTTGGAGCTTGTTTTTGGAAAAGTGTTTATTTCTGTATTCCAATATTGCAACTTGCTGAAAACTGTCCACAGTGTTCCTATCATCCAGTTCTAACAGTACTGGGAAAAAAATCACTTACAGAGTGCTTCAAACATGATTTAGAGCTTGTTTATGAAAAAGTGTTTATTTCTGTATTTCAACATGATTTGGAGCTTGTTTATGAAAAAGTGTTTATTTCTGTATTTCAACATGATTTAGAGCTTGTTTTTGGAAAAGTGTATTTCTGTATTTAAACATGATTTAGAGCTTGTTTTTGGAAAAGTGTTAATTTCTGTATTTCAACATGATTTGGAGCTTGTTTTTGGAAAAGTGTTTATTTCTGTATTCCAATATTGCAACTTGCTGAAAACTGTCCACAGTGTTCCTATCATCCAGTTCTAACAGTACTGGGGAAAAAAATCACTTACAGTGCTTCAAACATTATTTAGAGCTTGTTTATGAAAAAGTGTTTATTTCTGTATTTCAACATGATTTGGAGCTTGTTTATGAAAAAGTGTTTATACCTGTATTTCAACATGATTTGGAGCTTGTTTTTGGAAAAGTGTTAATTTCTGTATTTCAACATGATTTGGAGCTTGTTTTTGGAAAAGTGTTTATTTCTGTATTCCAATATTGCAACTTGCTGAAAACTGTCCACAGTGTTCCTATCATCCAGTTCTAACAGTACTGGGGAAAAAATCACTTACAGAGTGCTTCAAACATGATTTAGAGCTTGTTTATGAAAAAGTGTTTATTTCTGTATTTCAACATGATTTAGAGCTTGTTTTTGGAAAAGTGTTCATTTCTGTATTTCAACATGATTTGGAGCTTCTTTTTGGAAAAGTGTTTATTTCTGTATTCCAATATTGCAACTTGCTGAAAACTGTCCACAGTGTTCCTATCATCCAGTTCTAACAGTACTGGGAAAAAAATCACTTACAGAGTGCTTCAAACATGATTTAGAGCTTGTTTATGAAAAAGTGTTTATTTCTGTATTTCAACATGATTTGGAGCTTGTTTATGAAAAAGTGTTTATTTCTGTATTTCAACATGATTTAGAGCTTGTTTTTGGAAAAGTGTATTTCTGTATTTAAACATGATTTAGAGCTTGTTTTTGGAAAAGTGTTAATTTCTGTATTTCAACATGATTTGGAGCTTGTTTTTGGAAAAGTGTTTATTTCTGTATTCCAATATTGCAACTTGCTGAAAACTGTCACAGTGTTCCTATCATCCAGTTCTAACAGTACTGGGGAAAAAATCACTTACAGTGCTTCAAACATTATTTAGAGCTTGTTTATGAAAAAGTGTTTATTTCTGTATTTCAACATGATTTGGAGCTTGTTTATGAAAAAGTGTTTATTTCTGTATTTCACCATGATTTGGAGCTTGTTTTTGGAAAAGTGTTAATTTCTGTATTTCATCATGATTTAGAGCTTGTTTTTGGAAAAGTGTTTATTTCTGTATTCCAATATTGCAACTTGCTGAAAACTGTCCACAGTGTTCCTATCATCCAGTTCTAACAGTACTGGGAAAAAAATCACTTACAGAGTGCTTCAAACATGATTTAGAGCTTGTTTATGAAAAAGTGTTTATTTCTGTATTTCAACATGATTTGGAGCTTGTTTATGAAAAAGTGTTTATTTCTGTATTTCAACATGATTTAGAGCTTGTTTTTGGAAAAGTGTATTTCTGTATTTAAACATGATTTAGAGCTTGTTTTTGGAAAAGTGTTAATTTCTGTATTTCAACATGATTTGGAGCTTGTTTTTGGAAAAGTGTTTATTTCTGTATTCCAATATTGCAACTTGCTGAAAACTGTCACAGTGTTCCTATCATCCAGTTCTAACAGTACTGGGAAAAAAATCACTTACAGTGCTTCAAACATTATTTAGAGCTTGTTTATGAAAAAGTGTTTATTTCTGTATTTCAACATGATTTGGAGCTTGTTTATGAAAAAGTGTTTATACCTGTATTTCAACATGATTTGGAGCTTGTTTTTGGAAAAGTGTTAATTTCTGTATTTCATCATGATTTAGAGCTTGTTTTTGGAAAAGTGTTTATTTCTGTATTCCAATATTGCAACTTGCTGAAAACTGTCCACAGTGTTCCTATCATCCAGTTCTAACAGTACTGGGGAAAAAATCACTTACAGAGTGCTTCAAACATGATTTAGAGCTTGTTTATGAAAAAGTGTTTATTTCTGTATTTCACCATGATTTGGAGCTTGTTTTTGGAAAAGTGTTAATTTCTGTATTTCATCATGATTTAGAGCTTGTTTTTGGAAAAGTGTTTATTTCTGTATTCCAATATTGCAACTTGCTGAAAACTGTCCACAGTGTTCCTATCATCCAGTTCTAACAGTACTGGGAAAAAAATCACTTACAGAGTGCTTCAAACATGATTTAGAGCTTGTTTATGGAAAAGTGTTTATTTCTGTATTTCAACATGATTTGGAGCTTGTTTATGAAAAAGTGTTTATTTCTGTATTTCAACATGATTTAGAGCTTGTTTTTGGAAAAGTGTATTTCTGTATTTAAACATGATTTAGAGCTTGTTTTTGGAAAAGTGTTAATTTCTGTATTTCAACATGATTTGGAGCTTGTTTTTGGAAAAGTGTTTATTTCTGTATTCCAATATTGCAACTTGCTGAAAACTGTCACAGTGTTCCTATCATCCAGTTCTAACAGTACTGGGGAAAAAATCACTTACAGTGCTTCAAACATTATTTAGAGCTTGTTTATGAAAAAGTGTTTATTTCTGTATTTCAACATGATTTGGAGCTTGTTTATGAAAAAGTGTTTATACCTGTATTTCAACATGATTTGGAGCTTGTTTTTGGAAAAGTGTTAATTTCTGTATTTCATCATGATTTAGAGCTTGTTTTTGGAAAAGTGTTTATTTCTGTATTCCAATATTGCAACTTGCTGAAAACTGTCCACAGTGTTCCTATCATCCAGTTCTAACAGTACTGGGGAAAAAATCACTTACAGAGTGCTTCAAACATGATTTAGAGCTTGTTTATGAAAAAGTGTTTATTTCTGTATTTCAACATGATTTGGAGCTTGTTTTTGGAAAAGTGTTTATTTCTGTATTCCAATATTGCAACTTGCTGAAAACTGTCCACAGTGTTCCTATCATCCAGTTCTAACAGTACTGGGGAAAAAATCACTTACAGAGTGCTTCAAACATGATTTAGAGCTTGTTTATGAAAAAGTGTTTATTTCTGTATTTCAACATGATTTGGAGCTTGTTTATGAAAAAGTGTTTATTTCTGTATTCCAATTTTGCAACTTGCTGAAAACTGTCCACAGTGTTCCTATCATCCAGTTCTAACAGAACTGGGGAAAAAAATCACTTACAGAGTGCTTCAAACATGATTTAGAGCTTGTTTATGAAAAAGTGTTTATTTCTGTATTTCAACATGATTTGGAGCTTGTTTATGAAAAAGTGTTTATTTCTGTATTTCACCATGATTTGGAGCTTGTTTTTGGAAAAGTGTTAATTTCTGTATTTCATCATGATTTAGAGCTTGTTTTTGGAAAAGTGTTTATTTCTGTATTCCAATATTGCAACTTGCTGAAAACTGTCCACAGTGTTCCTATCATCCAGTTCTAACAGTACTGGGGAAAAAATCACTTACAGAGTGCTTCAAACATGATTTAGAGCTTGTTTATGGAAAAGTGTTTATTTCTGTATTTCAACATGATTTGGAGCTTGTTTATGAAAAAGTGTTTATTTCTGTATTTCAACATGATTTAGAGCTTGTTTTTGGAAAAGTGTATTTCTGTATTTAAACATGATTTAGAGCTTGTTTTTGGAAAAGTGTTAATTTCTGTATTTCAACATGATTTGGAGCTTGTTTTTGGAAAAGTGTTTATTTCTGTATTCCAATATTGCAACTTGCTGAAAACTGTCCACAGTGTTCCTATCATCCAGTTCTAACAGTACTGGGGAAAAAATCACTTACAGAGTGCTTCAAACATGATTTAGAGCTTGTTTATGAAAAAGTGTTTATTTCTGTATTTCAACATGATTTGGAGCTTGTTTATGAAAAAGTGTTTATTTCTGTATTTCACCATGATTTGGAGCTTGTTTTTGGAAAAGTGTTAATTTCTGTATTTCATCATGATTTAGAGCTTGTTTTTGGAAAAGTGTTTATTTCTGTATTCCAATATTGCAACTTGCTGAAAACTGTCCACAGTGTTCCTATCATCCAGTTCTAACAGTACTGGGGAAAAAATCACTTACAGAGTGCTTCAAACATGATTTAGAGCTTGTTTATGGAAAAGTGTTTATTTCTGTATTTCAACATGATTTGGAGCTTGTTTATGAAAAAGTGTTTATTTCTGTATTTCAACATGATTTAGAGCTTGTTTTTGGAAAAGTGTATTTCTGTATTTAAACATGATTTAGAGCTTGTTTTTGGAAAAGTGTTAATTTCTGTATTTCAACATGATTTGGAGCTTGTTTTTGGAAAAGTGTTTATTTCTGTATTCCAATATTGCAACTTGCTGAAAACTGTCACAGTGTTCCTATCATCCAGTTCTAACAGTACTGGGGAAAAAATCACTTACAGTGCTTCAAACATTATTTAGAGCTTGTTTATGAAAAAGTGTTTATTTCTGTATTTCAACATGATTTGGAGCTTGTTTATGAAAAAGTGTTTATACCTGTATTTCAACATGATTTGGAGCTTGTTTTTGGAAAAGTGTTTATTTCTGTATTTCATCATGATTTAGAGCTTGTTTTTGGAAAAGTGTTTATTTCTGTATTCCAATATTGCAACTTGCTGAAAACTGTCCACAGTGTTCCTATCATCCAGTTCTAACAGTACTGGGGGAAAAAATCACTTACAGAGTGCTTCAAACATGATTTAGAGCTTGTTTATGAAAAAGTGTTTATTTCTGTATTTCAACATGATTTAGAGCTTGTTTTTGGAAAAGTGTTTATTTCTGTATTCCAATATTGCAACTTGCTGAAAACTGTCCACAGTGTTCCTATCATCCAGTTCTAACAGTACTGGGGGGAAAAATCACTTACAGAGTGCTTCAAACATGATTTAGAGCTTGTTTATGAAAAAGTGTTTATTTCTGTATTTCAACATGATTTGGAGCTTGTTTATGAAAAAGTGTTTATTTCTGTATTTCACCATGATTTGGAGCTTGTTTTTGGAAAAGTGTTCATTTCTGTATTTCAACATGATTTGGAGCTTGTTTTTGGAAAAGTGTTTATTTCTGTATTCCAATATTGCAACTTGCTGAAAACTGTCCACAGTGTTCCTATCATCCAGTTCTAACAGTACTGGGGAAAAAATCACTTACAGAGTGCTTCAAACATGATTTAGAGCTTGTTTATGGAAAAGTGTTTATTTCTGTATTTCAACATGATTTGGAGCTTGTTTATGAAAAAGTGTTTATTTCTGTATTTCAACATGATTTAGAGCTTGTTTATGAAAAAGTGTTTTTTCTGTATTTCAACATGATTTGGAGCTTGTTTATGAAAAAGTGTTTATTTCTGTATTTCACCATGATTTGGAGCTTGTTTTTGGAAAAGTGTTAATTTCTCTATTTCACCATGATTTGGAGCTTGTTTTTGGAAAAGTGTTCATTTCTGTATTCCAATATTGCAACTTGCTGAAAACTGTCCACAGTGTTCCTATCATCCAGTTCTAACAGTACTGGGAAAAAAATCACTTACAGAGTGCTTCAAACATGATTTAGAGCTTGTTTATGAAAAAGTGTTTATTTCTGTATTTCAACATGATTTGGAGCTTGTTTATGAAAAAGTGTTTATTTCTGTATTTCACCATGATTTGGAGCTTGTTTTTGGAAAAGTGTTAATTTCTGTATTTCATCATGATTTAGAGCTTGTTTTTGGAAAAGTGTTTATTTCTGTATTCCAATATTGCAACTTGCTGAAAACTGTCCACAGTGTTCCTATCATCCAGTTCTAACAGTACTGGGAAAAAAATCACTTACAGAGTGCTTCAAACATGATTTAGAGCTTGTTTATGGAAAAGTGTTTATTTCTGTATTTCAACATGATTTGGAGCTTGTTTATGAAAAAGTGTTTATTTCTGTATTTCAACATGATTTAGAGCTTGTTTATGAAAAAGTGTTTATTTCTGTATTTCAACATGATTTAGAGCTTGTTTTTGGAAAAGTGTATTTCTGTATTTAAACATGATTTAGAGCTTGTTTTTGGAAAAGTGTTTATTTCTGTATTCCAATATTGCAACTTGCTGAAAACTGTCACAGTGTTCCTATCATCCAGTTCTAACAGTACTGGGGAAAAAATAACTTACAGAGTGCTTCAAACATGATTTAGAGCTTGTTTATGAAAAAGTGTTTATTTCTGTATTTCAACATGATTTGGAGCTTGTTTATGAAAAAGTGTTTATTTCTGTATTCCAATTTTGCAACTTGCTGAAAACTGTCCACAGTGTTCCTATCATCCAGTTCTAACAGAACTGGGGAAAAAATCACTTACAGAGTGCTTCAAACATGATTTAGAGCTTGTTTATGAAAAAGTGTTTATTTCTGTATTTCAACATGATTTGGAGCTTGTTTATGAAAAAGTGTTTATTTCTGTATTTCACCATGTTTTGGAGCTTGTTTTTGGAAAAGTGTTAATTTCTGTATTTCATCATGATTTAGAGCTTGTTTTTGGAAAAGTGTTTATTTCTGTATTCCAATATTGCAACTTGCTGAAAACTGTCCACAGTGTTCCTATCATCCAGTTCTAACAGTACTGGGGAAAAAATCACTTACAGAGTGCTTCAAACATGATTTAGAGCTTGTTTATGGAAAAGTGTTTATTTCTGTATTTCAACATGATTTGGAGCTTGTTTATGAAAAAGTGTTTATTTCTGTATTTCAACATGATTTAGAGCTTGTTTTTGGAAAAGTGTATTTCTGTATTTAAACATGATTTAGAGCTTTTTTTTGGAAAAGTGTTAATTTCTGTATTTCAACATGATTTGGAGCTTGTTTTTGGAAAAGTGTTTATTTCTGTATTCCAATATTGCAACTTGCTGAAAACTGTCACAGTGTTCCTATCATCCAGTTCTAACAGTACTGGGGAAAAAATCACTTACAGTGCTTCAAACATTATTTAGAGCTTGTTTATGAAAAAGTGTTTATTTCTGTATTTCAACATGATTTGGAGCTTGTTTATGAAAAAGTGTTTATACCTGTATTTCAACATGATTTGGAGCTTGTTTTTGGAAAAGTGTTAATTTCTGTATTTCATCATGATTTAGAGCTTGTTTTTGGAAAAGTGTTTATTTCTGTATTCCAATATTGCAACTTGCTGAAAACTGTCCACAGTGTTCCTATCATCCAGTTCTAACAGTACTGGGGAAAAAATCACTTACAGAGTGCTTCAAACATGATTTAGAGCTTGTTTATGAAAAAGTGTTTATTTCTGTATTTCAACATGATTTAGAGCTTGTTTTTGGAAAAGTGTTTATTTCTGTATTCCAATATTGCAACTTGCTGAAAACTGTCCACAGTGTTCCTATCATCCAGTTCTAACAGTACTGGGGGGAAAAATCACTTACAGAGTGCTTCAAACATGATTTAGAGCTTGTTTATGAAAAAGTGTTTATTTCTGTATTTCAACATGATTTGGAGCTTGTTTATGAAAAAGTGTTTATTTCTGTATTTCACCATGATTTGGAGCTTGTTTTTGGAAAAGTGTTCATTTCTGTATTTCAACATGATTTGGAGCTTGTTTTTGGAAAAGTGTTTATTTCTGTATTCCAATATTGCAACTTGCTGAAAACTGTCCACAGTGTTCCTATCATCCAGTTCTAACAGTACTGGGGAAAAAATCACTTACAGAGTGCTTCAAACATGATTTAGAGCTTGTTTATGGAAAAGTGTTTATTTCTGTATTTCAACATGATTTGGAGCTTGTTTATGAAAAAGTGTTTATTTCTGTATTTCAACATGATTTAGAGCTTGTTTATGAAAAAGTGTTTTTTCTGTATTTCAACATGATTTGGAGCTTGTTTATGAAAAAGTGTTTATTTCTGTATTTCACCATGATTTGGAGCTTGTTTTTGGAAAAGTGTTTATTTCTTTATTCCAATATTGCAACTTGCTGAAAACTGTCCACAGTGTTCCTATCATCCAGTTCTAACAGAACTGGGGGAAAAATCACTTACAGAGTGCTTCAAACATGATTTAGAGCTTGTTTATGAAAAAGTGTTTATTTCTGTATTTCAACATGATTTGGAGCTTGTTTATGAAAAAGTGTTTATTTCTGTATTTCACCATGATTTGGAGCTTGTTTTTGGAAAAGTGTTAATTTCTGTATTTCATCATGATTTAGAGCTTGTTTTTAGAAAAGTGTTTATTTCTGTATTCCAATATTGCAACTTGCTGAAAACTGTCCACAGTGTTCCTATCATCCAGTTCTAACAGTACTGGGAAAAAAATCACTTACAGAGTGCTTCAAACATGATTTAGAGCTTGTTTATGGAAAAGTGTTTATTTCTGTATTTCAACATGATTTGGAGCTTGTTTATGAAAAAGTGTTTATTTCTGTATTTCAACATGATTTAGAGCTTGTTTTTGGAAAAGTGTATTTCTGTATTTAAACATGATTTAGAGCTTTTTTTTGGAAAAGTGTTAATTTCTGTATTTCAACATGATTTGGAGCTTGTTTTTGGAAAAGTGTTTATTTCTGTATTCCAATATTGCAACTTGCTGAAAACTGTCACAGTGTTCCTATCATCCAGTTCTAACAGTACTGGGGAAAAAATCACTTACAGTGCTTCAAACATTATTTAGAGCTTGTTTATGAAAAAGTGTTTATTTCTGTATTTCAACATGATTTGGAGCTTGTTTATGAAAAAGTGTTTATACCTGTATTTCAACATGATTTGGAGCTTGTTTTTGGAAAAGTGTTAATTTCTGTATTTCATCATGATTTAGAGCTTGTTTTTGGAAAAGTGTTTATTTCTGTATTCCAATATTGCAACTTGCTGAAAACTGTCCACAGTGTTCCTATCATCCAGTTCTAACAGTACTGGGGAAAAAATCACTTACAGAGTGCTTCAAACATGATTTAGAGCTTGTTTATGAAAAAGTGTTTATTTCTGTATTTCAACATGATTTAGAGCTTGTTTTTGGAAAAGTGTTTATTTCTGTATTCCAATATTGCAACTTGCTGAAAACTGTCCACAGTGTTCCCATCATCCAGTTCTAACAGTACTGGGGGGAAAAATCACTTACAGAGTGCTTCAAACATGATTTAGAGCTTGTTTATGAAAAAGTGTTTATTTCTGTATTTCAACATGATTTGGAGCTTGTTTATGAAAAAGTGTTTATTTCTGTATTTCACCATGATTTGGAGCTTGTTTTTGGAAAAGTGTTCATTTCTGTATTTCAACATGATTTGGAGCTTGTTTTTGGAAAAGTGTTTATTTCTGTATTCCAATATTGCAACTTGCTGAAAACTGTCCACAGTGTTCCTATCATCCAGTTCTAACAGTACTGGGGAAAAAATCACTTACAGAGTGCTTCAAACATGATTTAGAGCTTGTTTATGGAAAAGTGTTTATTTCTGTATTTCAACATGATTTGGAGCTTGTTTATGAAAAAGTGTTTATTTCTGTATTTCAACATGATTTAGATCTTGTTTATGAAAAAGTGTTTTTTCTGTATTTCAACATGATTTGGAGCTTGTTTATGAAAAAGTGTTTATTTCTGTATTTCACCATGATTTGGAGCTTGTTTTTGGAAAAGTGTTAATTTCTCTATTTCACCATGATTTGGAGCTTGT